>NW_010395584.1:0-14084 GCF_000710305.1 Buceros rhinoceros silvestris | reverse complement strand
AGCCGCGACTCGACGCGACACCCGGCGGCTGCCGGCGGCACGGCGACAGCACAGCCACCCCGCTACGGCGACACCTCGTGGTGCCAGGTACCACGCCGGCGGGACGAGCTTCGAAAACCTAGCCAAAACCGTATGTTTTCATAACGCAGCTGCTAATTAACTCAAACAGATGCTAACCCGGCCACCTGCTTATAGCGCACCCAGGCAATTGCGTTACACCGCATTTCTTTTCATGTGAAAACGTGACACAGCACACCGTGCGGCTTTGTCAGTGATTCCGAGTATCTCATCACATACAGGCCATTTAAAGGCAACTTACTTGGTTCATGGATTCTAAGGGTTTTAATCCAAAAGCATTCTTGTAGAATGCAAGTTATAGCAAGCTTTAGAATCCCCATTAAAAATACTCTGTGGACTGGTGCACTGGATTCTTTCCACATTCCGGCAGAGTCATATCATTTTCCTACACAACACAGCAATATAGCTGGACACTCATCACAATTTTGTGGTATTGGTAAGAGCGAGTTCTCTCATAAATGAAGTTTGAAACAGCCGCTGTACCCTGCTTGCAATCAGTTACATTAAAATACAAACTCAGTGACTGTGCACAGCTTTTTCATATTATTTCTGTCATTGTAATATTATTTCTTTCATATTATTTCTTCTGTCGCAATTCTTTGATTCTGATTTCTGATAAAAGCATTAAGAGAGTAGATCAGGCTGAGCTGATACAATGCAGGTAGTGCAGATTCCAACAATACAATGCTCAGTGAAAGCTCACCAGATGTGAAGGAGGGAAAGGAGTTAAAAAACCCCCACACCTTTAGAAAAGCTCTATAAGGAGACAGGAGCTAGATCATGTGAAAAATATCATTATTAATTACATTGTACACCAGTACAAAAAAAGGACCTGAGAGATACTGATCCTATAAACAAAGAATAAGGGCTCACATTTTGAATAGTCTTTAAGTCAAGTACTAAGACACTCTGAAAAGCATTATTGCATTGAGATAAAAATTAACAGAAGAGTAGGTAACTTCTGTGTTTGCCTGCAGACTTTTTACATGCTTCATGCAAATCATGTTGTACCAACCTCTACATGTCTCTGAACTGAACATAAGGTTCAACATCAGTAAGAATTACGGTGTTCGTTCAACGCCTTACACAACTGAAGTGCTCTTCAAATAAAGAAATAAATTGTAATGAGAAAGACTGTTCTCAGAGATGTGGCATCCTTGGCAGCAGTCCCCCATGACCCAGCGCTGAAAAGACCAAGGCTTTAGCTCTGCAGGTGCAGAGAATCTCATTTTGAAATAGAAGAGAAGGAAAGAACAGGACCTGATTTATGAACCAAGTCCTGGAGAAGTCATGTAGTCCCAGCCTTAGGTGTTAGGCTTGTAAAACAACAGAGATAAGAACATCATTATCCTGATAAAATATAATAACAAGATAAACAGACTGGAAAATAGCAGATAACCAATCGCTCACTGATGTTCACGCCAAAAGAATAATACACATATGCACAGATGTTTTTCTTTCTAATTTAGTCTAGGACAAACAATATATATTAAATGCAGGATATACAGAAAAACACTAAACAATGGTGAAAAAGATCAGAGTAAGAACAAAGAAGTTGCAGGGGTGGGGAGTATTAAAAAAAAGGGGGTGTGTGTGGATATAGACTTTAACACAAACCCTGCGTGTCCTAGAGTTAGGATATAGTGTTTGCCCACCCTAACCACCTGGTATCAAACAATGGCTCCATTATACTAGCAGGGAATTGTTTAGCTAAACTTTAACTAGCTTACACAAACACAGTTCTACACCGCTAATATTCTACGAATTTTGAACCTGTGTTATTCATATAAATCAATCACTACTGTAGAAAAACAATCCCATAAAAATGCAGTCCTTTTGTAAGGGGATCACCTTTAATAAAAATGCTTAATTACCGGAGCTGAAAGTCTGCGTCTCTAGCTGGAACTGACCCCTGCAGCATGATTGCACAGGTATATTAAACAGGTTAAAGGCATAAAATGGTTCTTAACTCAGCTTGATGCCAGACCCCATCCATCATCCAAAAGCACTTCTGTGGGCCAGTCTTTAAGTGAGAAAGTTGCCCCAATCTGTCAGAGCGACATTTATTTACAAAAGGTCAAACTATACATAAATCAGATAGTTACCTGGACATCAGCTGTGCCATAGGGTTTCCTGACTGTATTGATAAAAGGTGTAAAGACAGCAGAGGTAATTGTTCTGCATATTAAACTATTTCTCTTTTTATCTAAAGAAATGTTCAAGCCTAAGTAGTATTAATTTAAAGCATTTTTTTAAGAAGTTGAAGTTGTAGTGGTGTGACGAAGCACTGTTGTCACATTTGGGTTTCTCAGTTTGTTTGGGTTTCTAAATAAAACCAATTGGGACTGATTTTTCCAGAGCACTGTAAAGATTTGTCTGTACTCTCAAGGCCATCCTCTAACTCAGCCCAGAGAGCACACAGGGCAACTGAGTTGACGTACTGTAAAATATTCACTAAGAAGAAGTCCCACTCTTCTATGAAAAAAAGAGTTTATAAAAAAATAGTTTTACATAAAAAATAGTTTTTAAACTTGTTACTGTTAAAGGGGGACATTTGGCGTCATCAGGACTGTATTTCCAACCCTCTTCACTCCAAACGTTGATTTTACCAGAATGTCGTGTGCCGTTATTTTCAGGGCAAAATGTACAAATGGCAAAATACTTCCAAAGCTGCTCTGACTAGCTTCACTCCTGAACTCCAGTTTGAGACTCAAAGTGCATTAAAAATATTTACCAGGGGAAAAAAAAGCTTATTTTCATTTCTCTAGTTTTGAATTTAGAACTTAAAATACCAAGGAAATGGACACAGTAAGAATCATGTCATACCACCAGTAGATCGAAATATATTCCAGTACAATAAATTGTAGTATCTGTTTAATTTTTCTTAAATAAATATTGGGTGCCTTCTTAAAACCTTACATTACTCAGTGTTGTTATCCAGCTATCTACCACTCGTTACCAGGCACAGATATTTTTGCCACGAAGTGCACCACACAGACAATGCACTAGAAAGGAGGGGGCAAATATAATAAAAATCTTGGGAAAAGTTTAGCAGAGAGTGGGTGTATTTTTTTCCTTCCCTAGCCTTAGAATAGGCAGATGAAATCTGGTTGTGAAGCATTTTGACAAAGAGCAAAATTCAATTTGCATGATAACAGAACAAGTTGTTCTTTCTGCCTAGCAGGCAACACCCACCCCAGCCTCTCATATGCAAACCGTGTGCATACATTACTGCAGCATGAACTGGGGAAAAACTGACTCTGGATTTTCTTTATGCAGAAGCTGGAAAGGGTTATGCCCCAAATCTGCTGTTTTTTTCATTCAGTATTACATTTTTTTCTGCAAAATATTATTCACATTAATCATTCATCTTGCGATTTCTTTGGAAAAAATACCTTGGGTATTGAAAGGAATTGTTAATTAAGTTGCTGAAATGTTATTCTAGAAGTAACATCAGAATAAAAAAACCCCTTTAAGACACAAAAAATTAATTCTCCTGAGTGAGTAACCTAGGAAAGTAGCCTGAGGGATCTGTCTTCTAATTAGAACTTTAGCTTTTTAAAAGAACAGAACTACAGAGTGTCAAATGATGCTTAAGTTTCCACATGTGGACCAAACCCTTTGCACTGAACAAAATCTTTGTGAAGATTAATGCTGCTTCACCGGTGTTAGAAATGTTTAGAGATGAGAGTAAAGCATGGGCATTACACAGAAGGAAAGGATTTTGAAAAATCACGTTTAACACAGATAGGATCCACTGAAATGTAATTTTTACTGTATGATCACAAGATCTTGAACGGAGATCTTATGAACCGACTGAGAGAAGATCCGAATGTTCAGTGTTAAGACTAAAATACCAGGGGGCATTTGGCAGATGGATACCGATTTCCACGCACGGCAGTAAAACGCCTGTGTTGCATGAAATACAGTCATCAGTGCAACTGCGACCGGTGACCTCCACTTTTTAAAAGAGTTGGTATTTTGAAGAGCCTTAGTCAAATATTCTTCCCTGAGCCACTGTGCCCTGCTGCTAAAGAGACACCTTCTCTGGAAATGTTGCTCTAATCGCTGCTGAAGTGATCCTTACTCGCTCTGTCTAGTTTCACAAGAAATGCAGTTGCTAATGTCAGTACCCTGAAATGTTCAAATAAAAACTGCTGCAGATGTTAACAGGAGTTAATAGAGTTAACAGCGCTTACAAAAAGTTGTGCTTACTGAAAAGCTGTTTAAAACCACACACCCTCATGCAACACTGAACCAAGGCCACGCTGCGTTGAGCACATCATGACCGCAATCGGGACATTTTTCACTGGTTCCGTTTTCCCTACTCAGCACTATTCTGCCACAGTTATTCATAAAAGTAAAAAGTCTATATTCAGTTCTCTCATCTCAATAAACCTATTTCCCTGAGCACAAACCCTGCCAACTATAAAATAAGATTTAGCAGTTCTTAGGCAGTCTAAGGTATCCTTCAACCTTAGCCCCAGAGCAAGAAAGCCACACGTCACACGAGCACATAAAAGAGATTAATACTTAGAAACGCCACATTAGAAATTGCTGGCACAACAAAAAGTTGTATTGTACCACGAGAAATATTATTTATGGAATAATCATATGAGTCAGAGATACAGAGTTTTGTATATGCCAAGTCTTGAAGGAAAATTCTGTGCACTTTCTGATGCTAATTCTTCAAGCCAAGAAATGGTTCAACCTCACTGTAAAAATTTAGGACAACAGAAAGGAAATGCATTATCTTTACACTTAAACGGAATGAGATCAAAAAGATATGAAAAACCAGAAAAGCAGACAAGTGACGCACTTTGCTAGTGGCATGCAGGCTGTTTCCCAGCAAGAATAAAGAGAGAAAACATCGGGGACCGGTTTTCAGTCCATGGCTTCAACTGGCTGGAGGAACAGGAGAAAAAGGGGGAATGAGAGGAGCTACAGTGAGGGTCTTGTGGAAACAGACAGTGCACACAATTCCCTCCTAACTTCCACTTCCCCAAAAGCTCACAACCAACCAATCCGAAATCCCGTGTGTTTGGGCATCACGCGTTTGTTGCTTGCTTAGTTTTACCTTTTGTCTTTCACAGTAACTCAGCCGCTTACTTAACGGCAGATTCTCAAGGTCGAACAGGGGACACTGGACAAACCAGAGTATCTTTGTGAAAGGCAGTAAGAAGTTGGTGAAAGGAGAAGAAAAAGTTGTGGAAAGCTATTGAAATAGTGGAAATAATCCAGGGACAAAAAAGAAAAATGTTTAAGGCAGACGAGTTAATTTTCAAAAATTTGTACAATTCTTAAACATGCAGAAATACCCCTACAAACATAGTTACTGAATTTAATACAGAACTGAATTAGTTAACGTACCTCTAATAAATAAAATTATTAACAGCATGTGTTTTTGTGATTGAATTATTACTGTATGGATGAGTTGCACTAAAAAAAAATAATAAATAAAGCAGGCCGCAAAGGGAAGAAGTCATTTAGTAACACGGACATCCATTTTGCTCTTCAGGAAATCTCCTTATATTTCCACTCCTAGGAAATTCTGTACAGAGTTCCTCTGGCTGTAAAGAAAGAAATCTGTGCAGAAACAATTAAGAATTTCTACCGAGCATGTATGCTGTATTCAGTAATATGTTTCTTGAATAACATAGAAAGATTAATAACACACAGGTAAAACAATGCAAGCATTGTATGAGAAGACTGATTTTACCAGTGCCATTCTTTATTCTTGAGTGGAGGAATGTCACTCCACAACTACAGCTGTAATAAAAAAACAGTCTTAATACCACGACTCGGTAACATACACTTAATTCCTAAGCACTGATCATACTTCTTGCTATTCACAGGTGAGAATTGTTATAATCATTGAAAATAACTATTAAAAGCTGAGTGCTGATTATGCTGCTCAAACATTTTCTAAACCTAGGAAGTTGTTGTCTTCTTCTGGAAAAGGAGAGGAGGAAGAAATGTTTCCTAGCCTTAGCTTATTTTCATACTGGACTGCACCATCAGATACGTTTGCCTCGTAAGGTTTGAGCGGGCAGCTGGACTGGAGGGCCTCCTGAAGTCACCGTCTGTCTTCACCCTCCTACGATCCTACCTGACCATCAATCACATAGATTTGTTGGATGATTATCCATAAAGTCCCTGTGCCTCTCTGTTCATATTTCTCTTATAATAACTCCTTATAGAAATAAAAAAGAAAATTTTAAAATAATGGCTTTGCAATCTTAAAACTTCACAACAAGGTGGTTGTTGTGTAATAATAAGGTGGCTGTTGCTGTGCAACTCATCTTCAGCACTAGGCAAAAGTGTTTTTTCAAATTCTCCTCCTCTTGGCATGAAGACTTTGTCTTCTTTGATGAAATAAGTAGGGCTGGCCAGAAATAAAGATTATTCTCTGAGGCTAGCCTTCCTGGCCATAGAACAAGCTCTCCCTGAGTGTCCGTGTCCCAGCTACTGGTGTAACTTTAAATGGATAAAAACAGTTGCTGCTGTTACGGTCTGTGAATGCCTCCTCCTAAGATCTAGCAAAATAGGTAGGTAGGCATAAAGCTACTGGCACTCTCAGTAGAAGCGTGTGATCTTCTATTTTTATGACTGTTCCTCTGCGTTAAGCCTGTATCTTCTGTGTGCTTGACTATACTATATTCAGCTACTATAAACTGCTCTGTACAGTGCAAAAAATATTTTCTGCTCATGATTTCAGTGGGATTACGTAGACTGCAAAAAGATACATTACCTTGCACTTTTACAAAGTCCAAAATTATGAATTCTCTGACAGGAAAATTAATTAATATTTTAAAATTAAAATCAATTAAAAATTTAAAAAATCAGAGTACATCAAGTACTGCACTTTAAAAAAACTACTTTAAGTACTTGTGATACAGTATAATATAATACATCCTCTTTTCACTTTTAACATTTTTCTTTGAGGTTTTTGGCCAGCTGGATTACTCTTATGTTCTGCTGTCAAAAGATTAGGTTGCATCTTTACTGCAAACTAAACATATTTCCAACAATATTCAATCCACATTGTAGCTTTTAAATCTTCTGATACCTGAATTGTTCATTACTCTGGCACTAATTGTATCTCACATTGCAAGTAATTACATATGCACTTAAAATGAATTTAGGTTTACTTTGCATAATTCAGTGCAACTAAAAAATACAGATATGAAACATTAGATTTTGCTTGTTTGTTGAAACAACTTATTACGACTTCTTTAGATTCACGTATGTATTAATATTTATGAACAAAAGCAGCTTTTGATTTTCCATATATTTATTCTGACCATTCATTCAGACACACAAAACCCCCCCATTTTGGAGTCTGTTTTATTTCAAGTGGGTCTTCCTCCCACCTCCTTTACACCCTGTTTTCAGTGTAATAGGAAATAAACCCAAAATCTGACATCTTTTATTTTTTTCATGCCTGCTAACAGAGGTGCCCAGGAAAAGTCTAGCATCTTCAGTGTAGGAGTGTGTGTGGGGGGGTTTATCTTCTTTTTCTTAGCCACAGCTCCTAACCAAACACTTCACTGTCAGAAGCGTTGTCTTGCATTCTCATGCACAGCACCATTGTGGTCGGTGGGGGGAATTTCCAAATGGGAAAGGGAGGGCGAAAGCAGTGAGTTAGGGCAGCAGGAGAACAGCAAGTTTCCCTGACCGCTGCTTCAAGTGTCACAGAACATTCCAGAAGCTGTTTCGTCAAAGCATCCTCAAAGTCATCGCTGCAACAGGCCAGGAAGGTGCCTCTTAGCCTAAGGACTAAGGAGTGGCTGAAAAGCAGTTCTCGGGATTTTGCAGCTCCCTGGGAGCTTTGAGGACTTCAGGGTTTGATTCCGCAGCTGGGACAGGTCACAAGTGAAGAAAATGAAAACAACGGAGCCACCGATTCCAGAACGTTCAGTGAGGTGCGACTAAGTCAAGACTGTTGCTCAAATACTTCTGCCCACAAAGCAGCTTTCTGTTAGAAAACAGATTACGTTTCAATAGCAGCATATCAAAATCAATGTTTCCAAAAACATCTCACTCAAGAAATCAGCAGCTTTTGGCAGAATTTGGGTCAGAAAATTTCTGAACATTTCTGTTCTTCATACAAGACATACAAAAAAAAAGAAAAGAACAAAAATCCCAAACCAGCCTGCATGCCATTAAACTAGGCATAGCACTGATTTTTAAAATGTTCTGAGCATTACATATCACTATGCAAAAAGCTTTTCCTCCATTCTAAGAGTCATGTACCTCTCTTTCTAACCATGCTTATCTGAGAGGAAGGACACCTCAGCTTTGAAAGATTTCTTGGAAGATGAAAAATGTTTGATTGAACCTTCCCTTTGAAATAAACAGCGATGGAGAGGAATTAGACTGGGAAAAGCATACAGAAATACTTCACTAACTCAGAACAAAATCACATACAAAAATTAATGTGGCAATGTTTTCCATTATGCATATGCACTAAAATTGTTTATAAAGTAGGGTAAGTTGGCAAAAATCTGCTGAAATCAATAAAAGTTAATTACTGCACATAGAGAAGTGATGCTGTATACAGAGTGAGGTGTGTAGTAAAACATCAATAAATGAAATAATGCATTATGAGTTGTTTTGGCTCAGAAATAACGTGCAAATATACACAGTTTTCAGAAGATTCGACAGACGATTACTGACAGATGGTGCAGCATAACTCTCTTTTTATTAATACCTGCATTTAGAATATGTGCCCAGGCAGGGAGTTGAAGATCAAAAATGAATGAAGTACCTTCTTTCAGCACATAATTTTATGACAATGAAGGGCAGAGTAAATTCAAAAGAAAGAGAAGCCCTTTTCTGACAAGTTTAGCTGCTTAAATTGTCATAGATTTTTTTTTTCTTATTTCAATCTGCAGCATTACATCAAAGTACTTGTCTGTATAACTCTTCAAATATCATCTGACAAAGAGAAAAGCAAATCAGTTCACCAGTTTTAGAAGTAAGCTAGGTGCACGAATGGTTGCATGTAAAATTTAATTAGCTAAAACCATTAGACCAATGCTCTTCCTAGTAGTTCTAGTCAGAGACGCATACAACTTCATATACAAACTTGTACCGACTTCTGAAACATATATCCATTCCTGAAGTTTGTATTTGTTGCAGTTACAAAGAACTTTGGGTTTTTTTAAATAGGATGACTTGATTTTCAAAGCCAAGATCCTTTATACAATACCTGCAACATTTCCAAAGCATTATGCTGGCTAGGGCACAGAAAATTAAATTTAAAAAAAAGGGGCGGCGGGGGGGGGGGGGAATCAGGAAAGGATTTTTGGAAAATGTTTTTTCTTTATCTATACATAGTGACAGTGATTGAAATTAATTCTATAAATGTCATCTAAGAAGAAAGTGAAAAATTCTTCAATGAGCATTTAATACTTTGGAGTTTTTCACTTGAAGACAGATGGTAAAGTTTCCTCAAATAAATTCACTGTTTTCTGCACATCTCTAGTTTATTGGCAAATACAAAATGATGTTGGTAGTAATTAATGTGTCCATGTCTTACTTCTGGTTAAAGAACAGCTCCCAAGTAACATCAGATAATTCAGCAAAGCCTCAGCAAAGGAAGACAGATTCACTGAGCAACTGCCTTGTTTATGCTTTAAATGTTGTTCAAGTATGCCTTTTTTTTCCCGGAGCATTGACCTTATGAATACTCTCTTTGCATCCATTTGTTAAATGACTGTCTGAAGTTTCATAATCATTCACCACCTAATCCTCCACTCCCGTGTCCTTTATACCATCTCCTCCCGTGATTTACATCAATGCTTTCTCTGAGAGTGCCAAAGGAGCACCCCTGTGCTCTGCCCAGTGATGCTCCCACAGGATTCTGAAGCCTTCTCCACTGACCTGTAGATTTTTTTCCATACGTACTTTTTGAGTTTGTTCTATACGCAGAGAGTAAATTCTGGAGGCAAGAGCCACATTCTTGCTATAAAAATCACTAATGAAATACCAAAAAAGTTTACAAAAAAGGTTAGTTCTCAACTTACAAAAAAAAAAAAATTACAAATGCAGACACAGCTTAAATGTGTAAGTAATCTTCAAGTTCAGCGGTACCATGCACAACCATTTTTTGAGAATCTAGGCCCAGAAAAAAGCCAAACAATTGCGATTTTAACTAAATCGAGTGTTTTTAAAGTGGAAGTATATGTGTACATCTTTCGGGGGTATGCTACCCCCCTGGTTTCAGGGTCGCACGGGGCTGACAGGGCTGGCATCATACAGCAGATGGATCTCAGCTAGGCTGCTGATGGGTGCCCGCCTCCTCCAGCACAAAGGACACACGTGGGAAGTCCCACCTGCCAACACAGGTACCACAACACCTACAGAACAATCCTGACTTACTAAATAAGTTTTATTCACCTACAGGATGTGCAAAATTGAACTATATTTACCAGAACTAGTCATTTTTGAAAATGAACAAACTGAAATATATTTGGAAGTCGGAGCTCCAGTCCGAGCTTTATCAGATGCAAAAATCACAGCATGTTGAACCTGTCCAGTGAACGGAAAACAGGCTGCTTTTTCAATCCCTGAAGAAAGCTTTGACAGACTGGTTTTGAAATGTTCCTGGAATATTTTGCCATGGCATTCAACCTTCCAGTGAAGTTTCAGGCCAGCTGACTCTATTTCTGCAAAATCAGTCAGTGAGATGTAAAGTAGCAGCAAAAATAATTTATATACAAAAAGCAGCTTTCACCTTACCTGTATAGATCAGTGTCCTTCTCTAAGACAGGTTGTGCCAAAGAAATTACAAAGCTGTTTGCATATTTATCGACATATGTAGAAAACTTCAAAGCAGAATTACAAGTTTAGAAGTTATTGACAGGAGACATCTGTTGCACCATCTGCACAAAAATTGAAGAAATAAACCCACCCTTTTAGGAGCAGAGCATTTTTTTGTTTGTTTGTTTTTGTTTCAAGTCTTGTAAGTCACTCAGATCTTGGAGCTACTTATAGCTCATCATAGAAAACATATTTTAAACCCACTTGTTAAAATAATATTTTAATGAAGTGGTGAAGAGGCAGTTCGATAATAGTAGTACGGATGTAGGAACGTTTCCTGACAATAGATTCTATTAAAAATAAATCACAATGTAATAGCTAGAAGCAGAAACAAAACAAGGAATAAACAAGTGGATTACAACAGTATCTCTAGGACCTGTGTTTTCTTTCCGGATTTTCATCTGTAGTTTCCCTGTAGAAACTTCTGAACAATCAGGAGAAAATGAAAGTCGTCGAACACCAGAAAATAGGAAACTCAAGGTGAATAAAATTGGAGGAGCAAAAGCCGTAACTGAAATAAATATGGTGCTGATGCAAAGAAGGTGTTTTACAGAAAACACTGGGAGCAAGGAGGATCTGTAAGGTCAATGTCTTCACAAAGGTTCAAATCATCAGTTAAGCAAGGTCACTGGGAAGCTAAGTGAAGGGAACACATCCAGTTCATCAACGAAGAGACAGGCTGCCCAGACAAACTGAGACATTGGTACGCCACGCCAAGTGGCTTATACCCAAACACTTCTAGAAGGTTAAGAGAGTAATAGAAACTTTTGATTTCTCATTAGTGATGAGCAACTAGTCATTAGGGTTGCAAGACAGAAAATACTAGGATTTTCTAGGCACAGAGCAGCTTTCCAGGGCACTGAGAAAATAGGAATACATAAGAGAATTCAGTAAATAGGCAACATTGCTAAACCGATCATTAAAAACTAAAAAACATCTCTGGTTTGTATGGAATTTCTGCTGATGATGATAGATGTGCAGAAAAACAGGTAAAGTTTCGGTTATCAAATTGAACATCAGAAGAACTCCTGGTCATAAGTGTCCGGAAGCTCCTATGTCCAGTTTTATAACCGAATCAGTATTAACCTGTTCGTCTAGAAAACACAGCAGACAGCAACAGAGCATCCAAAATGTGCAGACCACTGTGTTGCCATAGCCACCATAAAATTTCAGATAAACACATCTTTTTTCTCTTAAACAAACAAAAAAAGTTTTATGCATTGCTGCCTGTCTACTGAAACGGCCACACTGAATCACGCAATGAACAGCTGAGGAAGAGCCACCGAGCAGTATTCTTCACTCTTGGTGGCTTCTATGGCTGCTTATAAATGCAAATGTATTGCTAGATCCAGCTTCAGCATCTGACTGATAGTGTCACAGTCTCTGTGTCAGACAAGCTGTTGAGCTCAGAAGCCATAAGCTATCAGCAACCAGTTCTTCAGAAAACTGCAACACAATGTTGGTAATGATGAGGTCACAAGAATCTTCAGCAATACAGTAAGACAACTAATAAAGACTGATGCTGAGCACAGTTGGTTAAGATTATGATCAAGAAATTAATGTAAACAGCAGGAAAATTACGATTTGTCTCTAGAATATTCCCTGTTAGTGGAAAGAAATCTCGCAGTGGAAAATTGTGAGATAATGAACATTTGAATTGGTGTGTTCCAGGAAAACAAGCTGAAAGTGTACCTAAATTCACACAGGGGGCCTTAATTCTGGTGGGGTTTTTTCCCACCAGAAAGACAGAGTCTGAAGGAGTTAAAGGGAAAGTAGTTTTTATCTTGGACCAACAAAGTGGGAAAAGGACAGTGAAGAGAGCAGGATTTAACTGGCCAGTTTTTATCCTGACGAAACAAAGAACAGTATTTGTTCCTTCCCTCCATCAACAGCAAGAGTTGTCTCGGCACTCCACGGGAAAACCAGTGTTCCCTGGTTTGCTTATATACTGCTGTGCAACAGAGACAATTTCTGGATGACAATTAAGGTTAACATGAATCGCGGAATTACAAGCCAGCACTTGAAGGCTGTGATTCAAATTCCTCATTTGCAAAACCTGGATAAAGACCTACTGTTAACCTCACAAGATAATTATCTGCTAAGATACTTTAGAAAGGAACCAGTACCGCCAACTGGTACACCAAAAGGAAGAACTTATCTAAGCATTTGCAATAGTCATAACTGCTTTACAAATAAAGACAGCTTTTATTGCCACACCACCACGTGGAGGTGACAATAGGTTGCTGTCACCTCAGACATTCCAGTGTTTGTTTCCATGGCAAGGATCTTTTACTAATACCCAAAGAGAATTTCATATTAAACCATCTGTGGCTGCTGCTTCCTGTTCTGCCACTGTTCAGATGAAGGCAGTACATGCATCTTGTCTGCACCTACCTTACATACACAGAGGCTTTGAAGGCACAGAAAACTACATTTTTGGCCAGTCAAACCCATTGAAATAATTTTTGAGTACTTACAACCCACATATATACTACAGATTATATCTTCTAAAGGAATCACAGAATCACGGGACGGTAGGGGTTGGAAGGGACCTCTGGAGACCACCTCATTCAGCAACCCCTGCTTAAGCAGGTTCACCCAGAGCAGGTTCAATTGGAGCAGGTTCACCTGGAGCAGGTTCACCAGAGCAGGCTGCACAGGATGGTGTCCAGGTGGGTTTAGGATCTCTCCAGAGGAGACTCCACAGCCTCTCTGGGCAGCCTGGGCCAGTGCTCTGTCACCTCAAAGGAAAGAAGTTTTTCCTTATGTTTAGGTGGAACTTCCGGTGTTCCAGTTTGTGTCCACTGCCCCCTGTCCTGTCTCTGGGCACCACTGAAAAGAGTCTGGTCCCATCCTCTTGACACCCACACTTTAGATACCTATAAGCATTTATAAGATACCCTCTTCCTTTCATTGACAAGATCCTTCTCTTCTCCAGGCTAAATAGACGCAGGTCTCTCAGCCACTCCTCCTAAGAGAGCTGCTCCAGTCTCCGAGCCTCTTTGCAGCCCTCTGCTGGAAATCTCACGTAGTTCCCTGTCATGAACTGGAGAGCCCATAACTGGACACAGTACTCCCAATGTGAGCTACTAGAGTAGAGGGGGAGATCTCCCTCGATCTGCTGGTCACATGTCTTAACGCACCCCAAGATACCATTGGCCTTCCTGGCCACAAGGGCA
>NW_010395583.1:3917-12730 GCF_000710305.1 Buceros rhinoceros silvestris | reverse complement strand
AGTTAGAGTTGGGGAGCGGGTGAGGATGCCGGTCAGGCTAAGTCATCCTCGGGGAAGGCTCTGGTCAGCAGTGAGATGCTGAATGTTGTGCGGCTTCGGCGTCCCCAGCCCCAGCCGCGTGGCCGTGGGTTTCTGCCCCTCTGCGTCCAGCCGAGCTGGGCCTGTGAGGCCGGGAACCCCCGAGGCGTGGAGAAAGCAGGCAGCTGGCCGGGCAGCAGGAGCCTTCCCTCTGCTTCAGCTGTTAGTTTGTGATAAAAAGGATTTTTCCTTTTGTAAGATACCGTATCTCCCCCACAATAATTCCCTTTAGAAAGACAAAACCCTTTCCCGCCTTTGAGAGGATATTTCAAAATTGTTGTTCCTCAAAATCAAATGGGGAAGAGGGGTGTGGGTTGTCGTGGTCCCACGCAGATCTGGGTAATTTAAAGGTAAGACTTTACTGTTACGGGGTACGATGAACACGATGTTGCATCGTGATGCTGCTCCACTGTCTCGTGCTCTCGTAGGTGTTCAGTACTCTTGTGGGCCTGACTAGCAACCTGAGGTCTGTTTGCTTTTCGTACTTGCAAAATTGGGTTTAGGATAAGAAAATACGGAATTTGCCGATTCCTAACTAATCGTGTTGTCATGGCCTTTGGGATATTATACAGTGAGGAGCAGTTTATGTAGAAATTTTTATGAAGCTCAATTTCAAACTGAACTAGACTCAAACTACTGTGAACTCAGGTAATTTCCAAGGTGGTTTTATTTTTAATCAGTAGATTTCTAAAATGCCTGAAATATTTCTTGAAGGGTGCTGCTACTTTTTTTTTTCCTTTGTCTTGTCAATACACTGCTGGAAAAAAGGCTTGGGTAAAAATATACTAAAGCAAATTCAGAGTTTATGGTGTTTGCAATAATGGGGCAAAAACTGTTAGGGGCATGGAAGAGGGGGAACAGCTAAAGGTGCCACATCAGAAATAACAATTTAAATTCTAATATGAAATTACTAAACTAAATACTTGTTCTTCTCTAGGCCTGAAGAGAAGGTTGGGTGTGAAAACCCTACCAAAAATTAAAGAAAATCGTGAAGGGAGCCAGTCCTGCAACCAAAGGTCTGGTGGAATTCACTCAAATACATCATTATTGACACTAACGAATCGTTTATATGGTTTTGCCTCACGAGGTGTCTCTGGGTGATACACGGTCTGAATTCTGAGCAACCTGATGTTTGTCAGGCTGCTGGCACCTCATAAAGACATTTTGTAGTTTCTGTCGCCCTCCCCTAGAGCAGTGTATCTCTGTACTGAGCTGAGCTCCCTTCTCAACTGCAGCAATCAGGGGAATGTCACAGAAGCAACAGACTTGGAAAGGAAAGAAGAGAAACCAGAAGAAAGCGCAGTTCCGCTGAAGGTGAGAGTGCTGCCTGGCTCTTTACCAGGATAAGTCAAAGAAACGTGACACGTTAAATCTTTTCTCTCATCAGGTAGCATTTCCTGTCAGCTAAGCGTGTGTGCACACACATTTTTCAGGCTGAGCTTGGCCCTGTATTTTGGTGATGTTTTCCCCTGTCTTTGGCCAGGGTAAAAGCTGTTGAGCTCTTGGTAGCATGGGAGAACATCGCTGCTGATTATCCTTAACGGGGAGAGGCTGTAGCAGTTGTGTTGTGGGGAAGGTACCTCATTAGAGTGTGATTGCAGAGAATCGCTCACTCCATGTGGAGACACAGACCTCTGGCAAGTCACTGGTGAGCTTTTCCTCATGTTAGTAAAACTGGAGCGAAGCATTTTAAGAGGACTGAGCAGAAGTGTCATAGTCAGTACTGCAGTGGCCTCAGACGAGTTTTGAGCTGCAAAGGGCTCAAGTGATGCTGGGGTAAAAACCCAGGGGAAGGTCATTACTGCGATCTGACGCGTAACTTGGGCTGAAGTCAGCATGCCTTCCTGGGAAGTCTCGACCAGCAGACGCTGTCGGATCGAATGGTTGGGTGTTCAGTGGGAACTGCAGAACTACAAGTCAGGCTGCAGGTTTGTTAATGATGCAGGAAAAACCCGGGTGCAAATTACACTGTGAGTAGCAGGTGTAAGTGGTGAAGCATCTGCTAACGTAGGAGTACATTTGATTGCATTTCTTTGTCTATGTCCAGTGTTCTCAGTGGGTCATTTAATTTTAGGAATCCCTGATAGGCAACTTTGAAAGTAAAGACAGTTTGAAAAATGCTGAAGTTACTTCCAGTGAGTATAATGACAATCCTTTCTATTATTAAATATATATTTTTTTATCTGTATGAAACAATGTAAAATTCATTATAAATTTCAGTGATATTTCTATAGAAGTATGGGTGTGCTGTCCTTGTACTGGTTCTGACTGCGGTTTTAAACCTTGTGCCTAAATAGTTTGTCCTTCTGAAAACAAACCTGCCTAAGAGTTACCTCACCAGAGGCTGAACTCCCAAGAGCCTTGGGCAAGGAGGGTGTCTTCTGTCAGCTTATGGTGGTGCAGGTTTGGTTTCAGGATGCCTTTTGTTTATGTGTCTCTCTAACTGTGTTATCAGTCAGTATAAGATACTGCCTTGACAATATTTAGCTCATCGCGGGGATGAAACTTAGCCAAGGAAATGCTGATGGTGTGTACAAGATGATACGTTGGGTCTCGGTAGCCGCCTTTTTGTCTCTCTCTCTAGGTACAGGGATGACTCTTCCCACTGGTGTTTCAACCTTTCTCCTCGAGTGTTTAGATGTAGATTCCATAGTGGACTATAACACAGCTGCTAATGACAGCCTGAGCAGTCTCCCGTCCCCTGAAACATTCAGAGATGATGGTTCAGGTGAGACTTCTGCTTTTTTGAGCTTTATTTGACATAAGAGAGTGGGCTATCTGCAACAGAAAGATGAGCGGCCCCTCTGTGTGTGACTCCCTGGGTCAGATCTTTGCTGTAAGCCAGCCTGTGCTTAACGCGGGACCTCAATATCTAGTCCTGCTGCAGTTTGGATCATTCGGTAAACTTAAACCTTCCCTGTTGACACACACCGTTTGTTGGGGATGACCAACCAATCCGCTCGGCGTCAGATTCCTCCCAGCCTTGTTCTGAGGCTGTTTGAGGCACTGCTTTCGCTTTGCTTTCAAGTTCCTGTCTGGCGAATGCGATTGCTTTCAGCTTGGTCACAAATTTCAGCATAAGAAGCTTGTACTTCTGTTTTATGTCCAGAAAGAAGTAATTTTTACCCTGAGGGCTCGGGCCAGTACAAGAACTCTACTCTCCTGGACTCCAGCAAAGCAGTGGCCATAGATAAGCTACCACAGATCTCCAATCTTTCAGCAATATTAGGTAATTCTTGTCTCCTACGTTTCAGAATATACACGTAACCGAATCTCACTGGTGCAAGGAACCGGTATAAAATATGTGACGATTATTTCATTAAGGCATGTCTGTGTAATGGGGGTGTTTGCTTCTAATGTTTTGCTTTATAACCCAGTGTGCACTAAAACACTGGCTGGCTGCTTCATTTTTTAAAGTGCAGCTTTTCTGTTTTTCAGACCCTGTGCTGGAGGATTTTCAAGGCCAATACTCTAGAAGGTAATCTGCAGAGCAGGCTCTTTGATGTACCTAAATGTTCAGGTTTTACTCTTTTGAATCGTATTTCAAAGACAGGGCAGTATGAAACAGCCTCCGATCCTGCAGATACTTCCGTCCTCCCTAGCTTTGAAATTGGGGCATTAAGTAAGGTAAGAGTTGCCTTAGGGACTTCTGTTTTGGTCTTGCAGCTGTTGGGAAATCAACCTAAGAAAATCATTGCAGTGAAGGATTTTATGGAAGGGAAAAGTGACATTTACTTACAAAATAAGTAGCTTTTAGCCAATTGCTCGTATTCTGTCAGGTTTCCTTCAGTCACAGGCAGCAAGACGTGTGTGCCCGGGTGGTCTGGCTGGCATCATCTGGTACAGAGCAAGAAGGTTGTCTGTGGTTGAGTCCTCAGTAAGCCTCTTGCCCAGCACAGAATCATTTTTGGGCAGTTCTTTAGGAGTCATCAGCTTATGTGGTTCACTCCTTTGCTTTAGAATCTTGCTGACTTCAGCCTTCATAACCCCTGGGCCAGGTTGCTGCCTGTTGTCAGGTTTTTCTGGTTTGGAATACGTGTCTAGCAGGAAGCGGAATGGGTCGGTGACATGCCGTGACCCTGTGGCTACCCTCATGCTGTCAGGACACCAAGTTTTCTGCTCCCAAGTCATGCGTGGTGTGGGTTTGCCACAGTGAACGGTCTTCTATACTTAGCCCTGTCACAGTGCTGCCTCCAGGTCCTGGCATAAAGATCTGAGTAACATGAGTGTTTTTCTAAGAGCAGTCTCATTTGTTTTAACCCTTGTGCTGCTGTTTCCAGTTTTACGTGCAGACATTTCCATTGATAACCCATTTGTCTGTAGCCTTACAGTGCTACAGACCTCTGCACTGTTCAGTCTGAATCTCTGGTGAACCTGCTTTTCCTCTGCATACTCTTTAAATATGCTCTGTCCTAGTCTACTTTAGTGAATGTCCTCTCTGGGTCTTAATTGCAAGTATCTTCAGAATAAGCCATGTGGCGTGATGATAAACTATCAAATAACTGTAAAGCATGATGAAGTAATTCAGTAACAATATTTTTAAAAATAAGCTTTAGCCCTTTTCACTCAGTCTGTATTGTCCTAGAATTTCCTCATACATTGGTGTTTTGAACATTAACTTGTATTCAGAATAGCTGTTCACTTTTTTTTTCCTCCTTTTCTAGAAAGAGACCATCAAATTACACTTCTTCAGCATTAAGTGTTTCAACTACTCTGGCAGGTAAAATATGACCCAAAGCAGTTGTACGAGCTGTGAGACAGCAGAATATTCTACCCAAACTTAAATGATGGGAGAATATCAGAACCAGGCTTCCACTGGGTTGTTTGTCCCCCTGGCACAAGCTAAGCTCAGTTGTGCCTAGAAGGGAAAGTGTGAATTGACAGTGTTCCCTGAAAGTATAATTTGGGTCTAATTAATGTGTTAGGAGAACAAAAATACCCCAAAACACCAAACTCTGCATTTTTTCCATTTAATCACCTGTGATGCTCAATGAAAACAAGCGTTTCTTGCCTAACTTACTCAGAACAGAACTGTTTGTATCATGCTTCTTACTTGGACTTATGTCATAGCAGCTTCTCAAAGCCAGTTAGGACTCCTCACATAACCACGCTTCTGTGCTGTGGCTGATGCAGTTCTGGCTGTGGCCCAGGTACCGCCATAATTTTCCCCTCCTTAATTTGGACTGTAATGGCAGCAGAAGTTGCCACTGGCAAAGCCTGCTGTGATTGTTCAGTGCCTCTGTGTCCACAGTATGTGTTTGTAGGTGGACCCGATTAATAAACAACTGTGTTTCCTCAAGGAAAGGGAGAGGAGTAAAGCAGTGGGGAGAGGAAGAGGAGGCTTGTATGGATGGGAGGAACTGTTTACAAGGGTGGCTTTGGAGTGATCCTTCTTTGAAAACCCTTCTGTAAGGCGTGGGTTGGAGAGGAGCTGTGGTCTTTTTCTCAAACTTAATTAATTTATTGGAAATTTATCACAGGAAAAAAAATCTGTAAAATTACAGCTGCAAGAGAGAGAACTCCAAACCTAAAAAGTGGTATGCGCTGTTCATCACCGTTAGGACCGGAAAGAAAGGTGAAAGATCCTTCATAAATTAGCCAGGGTGTAACACAGATGACTTGCCCCTTCCTTCTGTGGGTGGAAGACTCCACCTGGAAGCGTAGCAGATCCCCTGGTGGGGGTGCTGTGGACAGTGCAGAGAGTGAAGCTGCAGCTTGGCTCTCTCTCTGCATGGCAGCAATAGTCCTGGGTGCCCCCACAGCTCGCTGATTTTCGTCAGTTGTGTAGAGCACGAGTAGGACAGTGGGACTCTTTGTTAGTGCTTACCAGACTATAGAGAGACGCTTTATAGCCCAAAACGGTTGATGACACAAATTGTTTTACCCTCTAGCCTGGTGCTCAAACTGCTAAACCCAAAAGGCTGAAGTCTAAGGGAAAAGAAGATGATTCTAACACCTTAGAAGAAGGTCCCTCGTCACTCAGGCAGCCTGATGCCCCAGGAGATGCTTCAGCCAGACTGGTGGGGCTGGCAGCAGAAGCTCCGCTGTCTGAGCGGACGAGTGCCGTTGGGGTAAGCCTTGCCCTTCTGTCCCGCTGATTAGTAGAGGCAGGAAATGGAAGTGAGAGTTTTGAATCGTGACCAAAGCTGGAATTAAATGTGGTGGGAAGTGCTTTATGCCCTGGTTGGGAAGGGGACGTGGAATGTGTGTGCTCTTCGCCGCAGTAAACTGGTTCTTTGTCTTAATTTTGGAGAGCATAAGACCAAAAAAAAAAAGCGAATGATGGGAATTCAGTAGTTAAACCTGAAGGACTCTTAGTAACTATAAATGTTAGTGTGTACCGGGGGAATGCTGCAGGACTAATAATAACACCAGAAGGTTTCAGTATCAGTTACAGTTTTTGTTCAGCAAACAAGTTCTGCCATGCTGATCGGAGAGGAAGGTAGAGCCCTATGAAATCTTGGTTGTGCTCAGCCTGTGGAGCTGGGTGGGAGTGTCTCTCCTAGTACCTTTCTTAACGAGTAAACCCAACGGAATTGTTCTTCATGGCACCGTCCCGGTCTGGCTATACTTACACTTAATTTGTACACGATACAAATTGCCCAACAAACGACATGTCAAATTCTGTTAGCTGGACAGTTGAAAAACTACCCCAAGACCCCTAGGTACCTGGTTTGGGTTTTTACAGCGTCTTCTAACGTAAACCCAGCACCTCGTGGCCTTCCTTGTGTTACTCCTTCGATACAAACTTGGTGTTTAGATACCGGGGTGAATTCTTTGTCAGCGAAGGTAGTGTCGTTCCACCTCTTCTCTCTGGAGGAGCAGAAGTGATGTCTGCTGCTTTCCTGGCAGAGCTCCCAACTGAATTGGCAAACTGTAAAACTGTTCAGAAAAAGGAGAAACTTACAGCAACACTGTAAGGGGGTGTTTAAGCTTTGAAGCTTTCTATTTTCCTGTCCAATATGCAGTGTACACATGTAGTAGTAAATGTTTTCTACTGACATCCCTCAAAATCTGTGTGTCATCTCTAATTTCCCCAGAAGAGTATTTCTTCTGTGCATGAAATGTCATTAATTCTTTCAGCCTCTGTGTGGCAGACAAGAAATCTGCTCCATCGTCAGAACTTCCCCACCCCGGAGGCCCACCATGCTTTACCGAATTCCAGTTAACACAAAAGCGTTCCGGCCGCCCGAAGGAGTGCCTGAAGGTGAGAGAATATGGAACTGGTTCACTCTGCTGAAGGTAACTGGTTTTTGAGTCTTTAAAGACTCGTGGGGTTTTTAAAGTCTGAATATTTGGAAAAATCACAAGGCTGAAGAGTAAAGGATGCTGAAGACTTCACATTTCTGACCTAACAGTGTTCTCATGCACCAGTGCTTCACTACCAAACAACCTGAGCGGTTTCTCCTCCCAGGATCCCTGGCGTAGGCATTAAAACCATCCCACCATTCCATGGGCTGGAGCATTGAGGCTGGAAGTGTTACTGGGTAACTGGGAACACGTGCCTAGTTGCTCTGAACACAACGTTGAGCTTCGCTGCTGGTGTGGAGGCTCCCTAGAGGAGATACCACCAGCTTGTGCAGAGCGTTATTGTCCCCTGCCTTACTTCTAGAGTGAACAGGTCTGACTTCAGCTGTCTGCCATTGCTGTAGTTTATGTCTGGCTCAGCTAAACTGAGCTCTTCAGCAGCCAGTGATTTGGGTTTTCTTCCCCCCCCGGAAGCAGTTGAAGTAATAGGGTACATTTTTTCTTTAAAGATTATCACTTTCTCTCTAAAGGTTTCTGTTCTTTTCTCCCGAGACCCTTAAAATAGTGGAAGCTCCTCTCCTCACTTCCTAGGTTGTTGTTAAGAATGGGAACTGTGTACAGAGCTCTCCTGTCACCTCCACAGGAGGGACATCCCTCCCGTTCTCCTCTCTTGACGTTTCGCAGCGTGCCACTGGATGGCATCTGTCTTCCTCAGTTCTCAGGAGCGATGTGTGTTCCTGAGAGATGTGTGTTCCTCATCGATGTGAGATTCCTCACACACGATGTCTGCACATTTTCTGTTTGTCATTTACACTGGTTTAATTTAATACAGAGATACTGCATAAGCACAATAGCTCTCCAGACTACTGGGTATACACACGTGCCCGGTGGAACTGCAGTCTCTCAGGTCCACGTACCTCATTACAGAGAGAGTTACGTACAGCGTGTAGAACACAGGGAAGTGCTTTTACCTGTGTCGTGTGTGTTTGGGTTAATTACTGACAATCGTCTGATGCCTCTGCTGAGATGGAGAACAGGATTCTTAAGTTGTGTGCCCCTGTGGTAGTGCAGGACGTAGGTTGTACTCGGTAGGCATGTGGAGCTCAGAAATCAGTGAGCGGTGCTGTCAGACCAGGGGTCTGGGTTGTTACTGCTTTTCTAGAGGAGCCTGGGCACAGGAATTAGACTGCCTAGAGGTGGTGGTGGGGTTGTGCTGGATATTCTTACCTCTGCTCAAGGAGTTGTTCAGACAGTGCTCTTCATCACGAGGGATGTACACACAGGCAAAACTATTTTCACTGCAGCTGACCTACAGGATCCCAATTCCTCCAAACAGATGGTGGCATAGGTATCTACTGAACATCCAAAGAGCTTGTCAGACCTAGGAGCTTCCTCTCGCCCTTGAGAATGTGCCACTTTACTGATAATATTTATCACTTTTTATTTTATCCCCAGATTCTATTACAAATACCAAAAATTGGATGTGC
>NW_010395583.1:0-3721 GCF_000710305.1 Buceros rhinoceros silvestris | reverse complement strand
GTCAACAGAAGAAACAAACAAAAACTGTCTTGCTGCTGCAGCAGGGAGGTGAAACAGAACGACTCGGCAGTAATTAATGGCCGTATTTTTGTTTGGCATATACATTGTTCGAAATATGATGCTTTGCAGACAGCTTGTGAATACTTAAGTATTTAATATTAAATTATTTTGTACAAGCAACTAGATCTTCTTCTGGGTGCTGTTCTGTAAGGACTCCACAACGATGGTTCCACAGTTCATTTAGATTTTGAAAGCGTGACATACGGCCAGCAGGACCCAGTGGCATTGAGGGAGTTATTTTCGGCTCATTCCAGGATTTCTCTAGTAGCTTTAGCATCTAAAGGTGCGACCTCTGCTTGAGTTAAGTGTTAGCGCCGTTTCCAAAGGTCTCTGCCTGTCCTGGCAATGGGTATGGAAAGCATTTGTGTGCTCTCAACGACTGAGTAGTACGCTGCCCCTCAAACCCCTTGGTGCTGAGGGCTGCAGCGCTTTGGAGGCGCAGGACCTGGCATGTCACGCTGTAAATTGATGTCTGAACATGGACGCAGGTTCTCTCCACCCCGCCATTGCTGTGAGCTGGCTTCTTGTGATCAACACCATCTTCATTCTAGGCGCACCCAGCCCCCATCCCCTGGCACCATGGAGTCCTCCCCATTTCACCTCCAGTCTTCTGTAGTATCACCTGGCTTATCATCATTTCTTCTGGTGGCTTCAGGCTTGTGCAGAGGAAGTGGGTGCCTCTTACATGGACACGAGGGTGGAACAAACCTTTTACAGCTGCACTCTAAAGAGCTGGTTATTGGTATCCTGGATTTTCAGGGGACCACCCACACAATGGGGCACATAGGTTAGTGCTTCCAGTCCAGCTTGTGGATTGCTTGTCCATCAATGTCGTTCATCAGCAGTGTGCTGACCGCCTCTGAAAACACTGACAGGAGCACAGTTTTTCTCCAGTTGCCTGCAGGCTGAAGTGATTTGGATCCCTGCAGCATTCCCACTGCAGCAGCCCTCGCTTGGACCCCTTTGCAGAGAGAAAGGAGGTTTTTCAGTGTTTTAAACTGATAGTGTGGCTTTCCAAACCTCCCACAGTCTGAGTTCATTTCTCAGCATGATCACTGGAACATTCATGCCCAGGAAAATAGTTCTGTATTTCCAAAAAGAGCATGTCAAGAAGACATGTAAAATCCACATCGTTAATTAGTTTGACTACACACTTGAAAATTCCTGTGGAAGTTCAGACCTGAGCTGTTTCCCATCGCTCTGGGGTAGAAGGAAGTGCAAATAAATGCTGCTAGATTAGTCTATGAACACGGATTGTATAAACACACTGTTTAGCTCAAGGTTAGCAATTAGGCCATTACGTTATTTTTCCTTTCAGCATTAGCAGGCCGAGTTCTGCCAACACCTCCCTGGAGCCCTCACGGGTCTGCGGCTCACGATCAATCCCCCCGCTCTCGCAAACATGAAGCCTCTGGTAATTACACAAGAATCTAGAGTCCCTGGGAGCTAGAGGTGAGCTCCTTGGTGTAGCTTGGAACAAACCTGAACTCTCTGTGAGTTGTGGTTATGATGATTGTTCTAGGAAGGATGATCCGGAATAAAGGATGTGTTTATCGTCAGGGTCCTGGGTGAAAAAAATGCTTGTCTTGCCCCACACCATTTTGCAGCTTCTGTACAAGAAACAGATCAATACTGATAAATAAGTTGGAGAGTACAAGAGAACAGCCTGAACACTGCCAAGTTTTGCTTTTGTTGTTCTCAGTGTGATGAGGAGAAATATGACGGAGCGCAGTCGCTCGTGTCCTTCCCTTCAGACATGAAAGTGCTGCTCCTTATTTTCCCCTTTTGTCTGACTCTTGGAGAAAGTGTCGTTAATTACCAGGCCAGAGCCCCAGGGAAGGGAATTGTCTTCATGTTGAGGCTGCAACAGTATGTGCTCTTGTTCCGATTTTCTCAGCGGGAAGGCATGTTCCCCTGAAACAAGAATGACTCCATGAGACTTCATTCCAAGCGGAAACTGCCTCTTCCCGATTGGTGGCTAAAGGTTATGGGTCATGGCCAGTTCAGGGCTGGTACAGAAGAGCTTTTTTGTGCAGTGATTCGGGAGAAAAATCCGCTTGGTGTCGGCAGGGCGGCTCCGTCACAGCCCAGACACAGGGAAGCCTTCGTGGCTCCAACGGAATCACTCGCTGCGAGTCAGGCCACACGAGAGCTGTCGCAATGCTTTAGCACCGGGAGCTATGTGTGGTGGATGGGTGTTTAGTGAATGTATTGTCTGCAGATCCTCAGAGGTTGACACTGTTCAGTTATTGCTGCTACCTGAAGAGTTTTTCTTAGGATATTTAAAGTGCTCAGAGGGGGTGAGGGGGGTTTGCTTCCTGCACTGGAGTGCTGCAGAGGTGCGTGTACTCGCTGTTGGAGGGTAAAGACTTGACATGTAAATGGTTCTGATTTGGTTCTTCATCTGTGAACGCACAAGGGAGAGGTTTGGGCCTGAGGCAATGCGCACTGAATGGACCCTGCAGCTGAAATTCTCATTCTATGTGTGGGTAGGAAGATTGACCAACGGGGAGGCTTTTGGAGGGAAAATGAATGATTAAACTTATTTCATCCCTTTTTCTCTGCCAGTCCATCCTCCCCTCCCCCCATGAAGGTGTGTCACACCAGCCGGTGGGAGTCCCTGGCAGTGAGGTACAGGGTTTTGCAGCAGGTTAAGATTTACTTTTCCAGGGACTCTATGAGCTTGAATTGTAACACACCCAGGACAGCTGAATCTTCATTGTGAAACTCCTGAAAGCCGAGTCGTACATCCTGGCCAAAGTTCTATTATTTCATAGCATTCCCCGAGGACTTCTTGTATTTGAGATGGTATTTACACACCCATCTTGAAGTCAGAGGCTTTCCCATGGTGACAGGATGTGAAGATGGGTCAAGCGGTGGCACATCCACACTGAATGGGAAAAGGTACATCTAAACATTCTGTTTTCTATCAGAATTCTCTTCAAGTAGCTGGAAAACAAAGTTCCTGCAGCTGGCGGATTGTGAGGAGTCGTTATATAGCTATGTTACATGTGTTAAATTATGCTGTTTACAAAGGATCTGCTTAATTTAATCTTCCATCATACAGTGTTTTAGTTCAATTCCATTTTCTAGGAAAAGCAGATGAGTCGGTCTTGTCAGTTCTTTATTAAACTTTCTTGTAGTGTTGTATCCTGAGCAGTGAGACCTCGAAGGAGGCTCTTACCTGTAAGCGGAATTTCCATTTAATGTAAACACTTACTAATAAAAGAGTTTTGCAAAAATCCACAGATCCTTTCCATTTAATAAAACCTGTCACACTTTTTTTTGCTTATAGGTTTGTTCTCATTCACCTGCTGGCTGTTACATCCTAAATCCTGATTTGTAGGTGGATGTTTTATTTGTAACGAGGGTTTCCTCTGCTGTCTGCCTTCCGCGCTGGTCTGAAGTGGATGGCATCCGAGCTGTGCTCTTTCTGTTGGAGCTGTGGGAGAATGGCTGCGCGTACCTGGGAGGAAGAGGGGGCAGGAGCTGCGTTTTCGAGATTCGGGGTGAAATAAGTCTCCTCTCCCTGCTGCACCCCTGCACGGAAGGTCCCTGAAGCGCCGGGTGCGGCAACAAGAACGATTCGCTCCCTAGAGCTAGAGCTCGACCTCTTTTTACTCTTCTGGTGCTTATGTCTTTAACTGTCCTCTGCAGAAGG
>NW_010395582.1:7082-11380 GCF_000710305.1 Buceros rhinoceros silvestris | reverse complement strand
AAAAAAAAAGCAAATAAAAAAAAAAAAAAAAAAGAATTCCCTGTCTTCAGCAGAGCAATTGCAGCCAAGGTGATTTACCAGTTTAGAATCAGGCCTGATATAAATACAGTGTTTCATGGTTTCTGTATTAACCACACGTCTTTACATGGTATTTCTCCTATCCCTAGCTCCTAGCATAATTTTTCCTAGCTGTAAATTGATAGCTGTAAAAATTTTAAGAAAAAGTAATGATACTTTACAGACTAGAGCGGTATTTAAAGGGAGCTTTGTAAATTTAAAATGCATCTTGAATTTCCTCCCCTAAAAAAAAAGTGTAATCCAATCATAAACCTGAAGTTTGTCCTGTCTTTGCAAAATGCCTCAGTTCTTTTGAGTATGAGCCAGACAGCATCAGCCTTTGCTGAAAATATCTTACAGTAATGCTTCACATAAAAAATAATTACAGTGAAGTATTTTAATTTTTTTTATGTGGTGGGTGAAGAGTAGATTTAGAAATAGGATTTTTTATTGAATCAACTGATCCAGGTTATTCTAATTAATACTCATCACGGGTAAGAAATAAGTGCATTATTTTCTCTTGTAGACTGTAAACAACCCTTCCAAATGCTAGTCCAGCAGGATACATACATAATGGTATGCATAGCTCAAAGCACATAACAATTTTCCGTGAAGTCACTCAGGAGCTGAAGGGTCAGCTCATTTAAAAAATATTTTTAAATTGTGTCTTCATAAATACAAACACCCCCCCCACAGTTAAGCCACAGACAGAACTCTGATATTCTTCATAGCAGTTACGTTACAAAAGGAGTTAGCCAATTAACAAGCAAATTAAGCAATATATGTTTTGGGCCAACCTGATCTTCGTTATCTTCATTTTCTAAGTACTGTGCATGAGTTTATGAACTCTCTAGGGTAGAAGAAGTAGGACCTGTCTTCTAAGATTGGGCTAACGTCACTACGTGGCTTTCATTGAAGGTTCTCTATACAGTTCTCATCTTCCATTCTGCGCTGCTTGTTATTTTAAATGGGGATCGTTTCTATCTGGGTTATTTTAGCTTCAGAAAAAAATGTGGCAACTAGTTCTTTCACAAAAATGGAAAATTATTAATTTTTTTTTTTTTTTTGTCAGGGGGTAGAATTTTGCCCTTCGGGCTATGCATATTGCATCTTTTGTGACATTTTTATTTAAACAATTTGCACCTTGCATCATGAGTTGTCTGAATGCCGACTGAATAACAGACCTGTCTGCGAACAAAAGTGGCATGGGTGTCAGCCTGCGTGAGGGATGAGCATCAGTCTTGCTCAGTACAAATTTGCTTGAGTCAGAATGATTTGCCCTTCTGCTGAGCCTAAAGTGTTTTCAATGCTACATTTACACAATGGCTAGACCACTGTTTGGGGACTGAAACCTAATTCAACTTTTATACCATGAGTGCTTTCCACGAGCGTTGTTTCTCCCAAGGCCGATGCTGCTGCATCACAGCCTGTATTACTGGTACATTTTGTTCTCTGTCTGCCCGTGAGGGAACAAACGCATTCCAGCAGCATCCCGAGCCTCTGCCGGCTGGACACCTAGGATTGTAGCAAACACCACTTCTACCCCACAGGGTGGATCCCCTCCCAGCCCATCTCCCCTCCCCCCAGTGCCCTCCAGTCACAGGTTGATCCCAGGCTACCTGGCCAAACTAACTGGGCTAACTTCAGCTGCATTATCCTAGCTGAAAAATCGGTTTGCAAAACATCATCTCTTACAGACTGTCAGACAAGTACTTAGAAGAGAAAGTTTTTTATATGTGCCTAGGGGCAAAACCAGAAGGAAACATAACAGGATCATTAGTTTTTACACAAACTAATGAAATCCATTTAACCTGTCACTTAGAAGAACAGTTGTAATCGTGCATTGAACTATGTAACATGCAGTGCAAACGCAACTCGTAACGGCCGGCTGGGTGAAGCCCAGAAAGGCTGGAAGCAGAGGGATTCCAGCTTCACTTTGAGAAACGCGGATCCTGCAGACACCTCATTACCTTGTATCACATAACTGTCCCCTCAGACAAACACTGTGCTGCAGGGGGATAAGGAATACGCTGGCACCTGGTACCTTCATCTGCCTTAACCCTTGGGCTGTAGCTACAAGGCCAGAGCTTGCTATCACGTTTTGCACAGATTTTCAGGGTGGGTTTTTGTTTGTTTGGTTGGTTTGGTTGGTTGGTTTGTTTGTTTGTTTTGTATTCTCGTGCGTTTTGTCATATAAAGACTTTTGATAAAGAAAAAGAAAAAAAAAAGCCAGAGGAACTGTACCTAAGAGCTATGAAAAAGACCAGTTATAGTCCATTAAAGTGGTGGTTCATCACCTCAAAGGAAGCTGAGTCCCCATAGAAGTACAGATCGAAAAATCGGGTTGAGAGCAAAGGTGGAACTGCTTAGTACAGGTCTGAGGAGAGCTAATGATGGTTAAGTATCATACCACGCTTCAGTGTGTGTGGGGGGGTGTTTTTAAATACAGAGGGTAAGCAATCTCCCAACCTGTGGAAAAGAGAGGAGAGAACAAAGAACTTTCTGTAATGTGAGTGCGAAGGATATAATGGTGTGAGAAGGATTACTTCACAAATAACACAGACACAAATTGACATAATTAAAACAACAAAAAAATAGGTTATTTTGCATGTAATTATGTTTCTACAGCTGCATCTTGAGAGTCACAGGAGAAGTGTCTTGTCCTGCTAAAGAGGATGGAGGCTCCAGCAGTTTAAGCCTGAATACAGGGAGGATCTAATTCCACTGCAGCATGAGCAGCCTACTGCACACATTTTATTATTTCTGTCAGTGCGAAATTATAGCTGTATTATATTTACCCTGTCTCTCTTGGGGACTACAAGAGGCCTCTCACACAGCAGAGAGAAAATGTGTATGAACCATATCTGAAAGAACGGGGGAAGACCGCTGGAGGATGTACTGGTGTGTGATTAACAACAGAAAAATCTCTCAGAGGCATGGTGTTTTTTAGCGGTAGGCTGCAGTTTCTCAGCAAGACTTCCAACTAGTTCAGAAAACAAAAATCAGGTTCATGCAGCACAATTACAAACAAATACTAAGAAGATAAAACATCGGTCTTGTGATTTTTGGATTCTTTCCCCTCCTTTTTCTTCCTCTTTTCCCAATTCTCAGATACGTTTCTGGTCATTGTCCAGCAATTCATTCTTTGCTTCTGCTTGTTGTTCATCTACTTGCTTGATGCTTCTGCAGTTATCTTTCCTTTTGTCCTTACACTCTTTTCTCTTTTTATTTTTGTAACTCAATTTTCCCCTCAATTTCTGATTTTGCTTCAGTTTCATTGCCTTCCTGCATTTGGATTTCTTCTTCGTTTTTTTCCAGGCTTGGTTCTTGTTCTCTCCATTATTTCCTTTCGGGTTAAATGAAAGCAGAGTTTCAGCTGGTATAAGTTGTCATAGCTGTCCTTCCTTTTACAGAATCCTTTGCTCGCTCTTCCTGAGAAGTCAGCTTTTCAAATCCTTTAGGAACATCAAGGAATTCTCCTTTACTGAGATGTATTCAGCCACCTCACAGGAAAATGTGATCAGCTGTCATTGTTGGATCCACTGGGAATCCAGTATCTCATGCTCACGAGGAATACCTCATACTTCATAAGATAATGAATCACTGTCTTGCAAAGAATAATTTAGAAGGTCGCAAGTATTTGACAAATCCTTCTGACAAAGCTGCAACTGCAGTGTGATTTCAGCTACTTTCGAAATCTGGGGAGCCAGGCTATTTGCCCTTCTTACCTATTTTCATGCTCTCTTCCACCTGACCACTTGAATGCCAACAGACTGGGCTCAGAAGACAATCATATTTCTGCAGGGGGTGTGTGTGGACGTGAAAAACAGCGCACTCTTTGGTGGATGCTGTGCTCACTGTGATGCGAGAAGTGGTAACTTTATAACTCAGTTCATAGACAGCACGTATTCATTCTACCCTGTGTTTCAGAGAAAAAAAATCAAGCAGCAAGCAGTTTGCACTCATTTCTTATTCTTATTCTGTGCAAGATTAACAGCATGAACTCTGATAAATTTTTTGCAACATTTTACTTGCACATTTTGCTTTGGCAAATTCCATAGTAGTTTCAAAGTGAAAAAAATGCTCAGTATTTCAGGCAGTATACGTCTTTCCTCTGCATCATCATTTATATCCTAGCTATCCAGCCTCAGTTCGTTGATTAGGAACTCTCTGGGGATCCATAGAGAGAGAAAATTCCGTCCTTGGTGGTGTCCAGCTGCCTTTTGGAAGGATCTCTCTTT
>NW_010395582.1:0-7001 GCF_000710305.1 Buceros rhinoceros silvestris | reverse complement strand
CTTTCCCTGAAGAGTACAGGCCACTTAAGTAACTCAGTGTATATCACAGAGGTTTTTTTCCCGAGTAAGGTAAGATGAATCTCACCCTTCTCCAGCTGTCTGCAGAGCTACAGTCTTGTCTACAAGTGGAATAATTTTTACTACATATGAAGTGATGCCTACGCACAGACTGAATCACTTACACAAATGTTGTCAACAGGGTTATGGTTATTATAGTAATATAAATGTAAGATTGTTTCTGAGAAATAGTGTATTTCAGAACCTAGAAGCATTTGATCTATAGTACAGTTGGGTGCTAAAGAAAATTAGATAAAAACAGAACTCTGACATAAAATTATTCAGCATTATGTTAACCTTTAGTTTGGCTTTCAGTCCTTATGGTTTTACTGTATTTTCCAGTGCTTTCCAGTCTCATATTTGTATTTTTCAAAATATATAATTAACAAAGTCACTGTTGATATCAGCTGAATTTTGGGCCCGTTGTCCTTCAGTTTATGGGTGCCCTTTTCTAGGCCATTTCCATGAAGACATTATTATGGGGTTAAGTAGCAGCTCTTCTGGCAGGTCAGTTTTTAGATGGTACAAAACCTGTAGGTTTACCCACTGCCTTTTTTACTGGTCTCACAAACAGCTCCCAGAGGCATTGAGTAGGTCTGGAAAAAAAATCAACCCAGATAAAGTATTTCAATACAACCAAAGCCAACTTTGCAAGGTGTTGCATTACAAAGCAATTGTTCTGTGCAGTATGGACAATCATTCCCTCCATATTTCTTTCACCCGAAGTTAAAGTTAATGGCACATTGTACAACAGTGAATTTACATAATGATATCACCAAGCCTTCTTGCAATTAATCACACACTTTTCCAAACACGTTTCCATATAACTCTCGGAGAAATTTTGGAAACTTTCTGCACATTGTCTGACAAGCCATTCTGTTGACCCATACACTAACTGCAAACCAGCCTCCTGGCCACTGTCCCACCTGGGGAGGCAGGGTGGCGCAGAATCAGTGCGTATCAGGACTGTGCTTTCACAGAATTCCTCTTCACCACAGGGATTTACCTCTTTTGGTTTGCAAACCAGTGTTTGGAGAGTATATAGGGCTAAATTGTACCCTGCCTTTATTACCTGTGAGTCCTCTTTCTGTGAAGATCAGTTTAAGAGGTGTGATGTACAGCAGACTGTAATGCTATAGCTTCCATTCGCTCAGTGCTCCTCTCCACACCTGTGCCCATGATCAACAGCAGCGAGCTGTGCCTACCTGCTCAAGTCTGCGTTCAAAGCCTAAACCAGACTTTCTCTCCATTCCCCTACATAAATCAGAGGATCCCAGACTCTGAGATGAAGTAGCTGGCACTCCAGTAGGTAGAACTATACTGGAACATACAAACTAACAAAGCCTCGATAGAGAAACACTGCTTGCCTAAAACCGAAAAGCTCACATTTGGAGAAAAGCCTGGGCTTCAGTCTGTCCTCAAAATTATTATCCTGAGGATGAGTGGTCTGGAAGAGGAATCTGAGCAGACTTAGATTGTGCCTTCCTATCATCTGGCATGGGAGAGGATATACATCCCTCAGTCATTCCTCAGGAGGACACTTCACCTTCCTGGAGGGAAGGTTTGTTGCTGTGATCCAAAATATTTTCATCTGATTCCTCCATCCATCTCCAGTGACTGCGCATCATACAGACAAAAAACTACCCCATGCAAACAAACAAAAGATCACGTGCATGTCTTCATGTGCTGTCACCAGGAAAGCAAAGTGCCTTGAATACTGGTGTCACGCACATCCTCTTGCTTCAGTCTCTTTGGCTGGGACTGGTTTATCAAGACTAACCCTTATCACTATTTGTTTTGTATGCAGAAAACAAGAGACATTATCCTGCAACTGCAGATTTCCTTTTGATTTTATTGTGTTGGAAGATGGACTTCCCATATATAATGAATGAATATGTGCTTGTATCATTGCTGACAAAACTCCTTTGGAGATGAAGACTTGTTTGTGTTTTGCTTTGTTTTTTTAAATTCTGATTGTGCCAATTAAGACTGTAAAGGGTTTTCATCTATTTTCCATTCAGAGCATCTAAACTCTGAGCAAGAGTATATAAGCTTTGTTGCAAGGTTTTTCTAAAGGCTTTTTGAAGCATGGATGAACCAGGGCTAGATTCTGGTCTTTCCTGTGCATTTATCCGTGCTGTAGTGGGGTTACTCTTGTGTAATGCAGAGCAGAATTTGGCCTCACAGATGGGTGTAACTGCATTACAAATTAGAACACGATACAATGTGTAACCATGACAAATGCTCTATTAGGAGACCAGATCAGACTTCAGTGCCAAAATTGTAATAATTTACCATCTGACTGTGACTTCAAGCTTCTTTACAGAAGAAATAAAGAGAAGAAAATAAAAAAACCTGAGATTGTGCATTTGACGCTAAGTATTGTACTGCTGTATTTGCATAGGAAGTGCTTGTGCAGTGCTAACTGCAAGCAGCCTGACAGCTCAGCCTTACTTTATAGACATCGCAGCAATGTTTTTGTGGTACTTCTCTTCCATGATGAATAAGGGGAAAGAATAACCTTCCAGCTCTAAAGTTTATTTTCAGGTCGTTTCCTTATCTGCTGAACAGTCCTGCTGGGAAAGGGAGGATGCCATTAGTGAAAGACACTTAGATTTCAGAAGAGCGAGGCTCAGTTCATGGAAGCGCCCATTTCTGGTGTTATGCTTTTAATGCTGACCCAGTTGGGTGTGGAGGATCTTCCTGGAGAGCCCAAAGAAACAGTGCAAAATAGAGCTTCTGTCCATGGATAAACTTGGAATGGAGTTATCTTGTCAACTGTACAGGTGATTTCTGTGGTAGATAAAAATCTACCTTTTACTGTCAGGGATTTGTTTTTCTTCATGGCCTGTTCACCAGGTCATAACAGTCCCTTTGGTGTAAGAGAAAAAGAGATCTATGAAAACTTTTTAGTGGGCTTGGACTTGTGTTCCCTGAAAAATGGAGAACTTTTGAAGGAGATGAAAGAAATACAAAGAATTCTTCAGTCAAACAAGCCAACAAAACAACCCTAGCATTGCAGGTGGCCTGGCTGCAGTTCTGCGTGCACTCCCAGCAATACCCCGTAAATCCAAGGAGCTGCTGAGCTCCATCCCGGCACTACAGCAGGAGCCAGTGTACTTCCGAAGGCAAGAATCGTGATTTTCTGTGAGAGCTTTACACGTTCTTCACATAGGAAATGAGGGTTCATCAGTTTCAGCTGCATGTCCCAGGTTCCCACTTCTAATCTTATCTGGAGTTAGGACAGGAGAAAGGGGAAAAAAAGGCAAAAAAAGAAAGTTAGAAGAGATGTTACAAAGTGTGAGACTGTCCACTGGCCTTAAACTGCTTTGTGATTAAGAGAAGTCTTCTCTGTGGCTTATCTGCCTAACGAGTAAGTTCTCACAGTGAAAAGCAAAGTATCCTGGGTGAGAGGTTTGGGTTTGGTGGCCTGTGGGTGTGAGCAGCTGGATGCTGCTGCTGGTTTGTTCAGGAACTTGCTGGACTTGACGTGGGCTGGAACAGGGCTTGAGTCTGGATGAGAGTAAATCAGAAAACATGTTTCTGGCTGATTCACATGCAATCAGGGGATATACAGAATTACGTTTTCTGTCATTCTGAATGGGCTGCTTCCAAACAACTGGTTTTACTTCGTTGCAATTTAGAAGAGCTTCCTGATGAGATCCAGCAGTGCAGTGTCTGAATCAGACAGGTAATTCCCTCCAAGCAGCCCGTCCACACAGTTTGTACAGTGCCCGAGTTCTCAACAGCAGTGAGGTACCACAGTTTCCTTTAAGTCACCAGGGCATCGGTCTGCTTTATGATGCTGTACTGACCCTTGTTCTAGTTGTCTTGGGGTTTTTTAATGTGTTTTCATTTAAAAAGTATTAAGAGCAACTTGGCAAAATGATTTGGCTCAACCAAGAGCTACCACAGCTTAATCCAGACTTTATTGTACTGAGACTTCATTATAAGAAGTGGGTCACTCTGCAGTAAGAAGTGAACCTCGAGGAGCTTGAGGTTTTGCAAATCACAAACGAATTTGGGATTTGTGAATAATGAACCTTTTACCACTGTGGTATTCACTCATTTATTTCTGCAAGGGAGTGGTGAATTAAAAACTCTGTGGCAAAAGCAAGCCTTATATGTGAGGGAGAAAACTTCCCCAGAACTAGGCTGGCAGAAATGCATGACCTACTCATGGCAGATACGCGGTGTTCTCAGATGAGTAGTTCTGTCTCGCTCCCTCATCTCTTCTTTCATGTTCTGTGTGTATTGATTTTTGTAATACCTACTTCTTGTTCCATTTTCATCATGCTTGGTTGGTTTTCTTTTCACTGTTTTCTCTTTCTCCCCACTTTCTTCCAGCAAAACACAAACTTAATAATTCAAGTTCATCACTCAATAACCAGAGCACTCACATGGGTTCCAAAAGAAGTCAAGTGAATTTTCTCAGTCTGACATCAGAGGAAGGACGTGGCATAAGACCCTGTTCAGCAAAACAATCAGGCACATGACACGAGGCTACGGCAATAACCCTGTGCTAGCAACTGGGCAGATGTTAAAACATGTTCGCAAACCACGTGAATCACAGCCATGTCTAACTAGGTGTAAAGCTGCAATACCAGCTGTTCCGACAGCTGCAGGATTTCATCCATTCTTCTGCAAGAGCCACACCAACACAGGAGAAGCGACACTGCTGAGTGTGGGCAGCGACCCAGGCAGAGTGAGCACCAGCACGCTGTGGGAGCCACCTTAGCGCTGGGGCTGAGAGACCCAAGCCGCTACTGGCCGAGCTTCACCTCGGGCTGTTTGTGGCACCTGCCTGGTTCTCCCAGAGTCCTGGGGCACCCAGGATCTGCAGAGTGTCTTGGTTCTTCCTGAACCACTCCTGACCAGCCCGTACCACTTCCTAGCCACTGGATCCTTCTGTCCCTTTGGTGGCAAAGATTAAAAGACTGGGTTATTTTCTATTTCCTATCAATCTTCCCTCCCTGTGGGCTGGATAGCATGAGGTCCTGAATATTGCAAGAGCTATTTGCCAACCACTGGATCATTCTCAGGCCCTCTTTTTACTTCTGTTTAGCATTCCCACATCCTTCATGAAGTGTCATGTCAAATTCACCCAATTCCTTTAGCCAAAAACACAAACACAAACAAACCCCAAATAGGAATTAAAAATTTAAAAAAGGAAAAAGGAAAAAAAAGGAATGTTTCCGTTTGAGTGTCCTAAAGTGAAACATTCCAGGTTTTGAAATTCATAGCAAACACACAGTTCAGAGTGTGCCTGAATTTTATTTAAAAGAAAACGGCGTTGTTTCCCTTTTGATGAAATCAAACATCCTACTTGACCTACAATGTTCTCCATCTTCAGTATTTTGGTTTATTACAAATAAATAAAGAAAAAGGTTACTATTTCAGATTGATCTGAACTGATATGAGGATTTTATTATGACCTGCTAGTTAACGGAATTGTCAAGAATATGCTGCCACTCTTGCTTGGAGTCCCAGAGGATGAGGCACTCCATAGCCATAAGGAATTAAAAAAATCCACTTTATTTCGGTCAACTGCCAAAGCAACTTCACACTCGTAGCTATCCAGACATTATCTCTTTAAGTTTACAGAGAACATACTCTATGTTGCTACCAAATGACCTGCTGTTTTTTGTTTTTCACCAGTTTACCCATCTTAGTTTGGTAAAAAGCAAGTAACTGTCCCAGCTGAGAACTGTTTACGTTAGTGCCAATAGTCATATGAATTTTATATAATACAGAATAATTAAAGAAACACTTTCAGGTTTCCACAAGAGGAAGAAAGCCGTAGGGCACTGGTCAGTCTTATGTTTGGATCCTTTGTTTTTAGAAACTTCCATATGCAAAACGCACAGCAGAATTTTCCTGCTCTTGCAGGTGATAGATGTCTTAGTACCTTCTTTTGCATCCTCACGTAGAGGAAAGAGATCTCGGCAGCTAATGCGACCTGATGACATAAAAAGGCCTCCAAGAGTAACTGCAGTTAGTGAAGTTCAGTGACCACTGGCTGTGCCCTAGCTGAACACGTGCTCAAGTGATTTGCTATGCTGTGGGCTAGCTCTGGATGGATTTACTCCTGGCGATTTGAGGAAGGCAGCAGAAGTGGGAGGTAAGGTAATACCAGATTCAATTCCTTATTTGTGAATTTCTCCTTCCAGGTCATGGTTAAAAAGTGTTAAGTGTTATGCAAAAAATTCAGAAGCTATTTGAATTTATAGGGTGAGAGAGTAAAAAGCTCCCTCACGCCCTTCCTCCCTCATGAATTTCAGCTCCAGACAATGAAAATATCAACACAGAGCAATATATTTCTGGGAAATCTCATTTGGTAATACAAGGAGAGTGAAGGAAAGATCGAAATGGCACAGAACGAAATAATCTATAAAAAAGAACATGGTCTAACAGTGACCTCTTAGGTATCTAGCCCTGTATTTTAAATGATGCTAGCCAATATTTCCTTCCTATCCCTTAGCAGCTCTGATCTTCATATTTTTTATTGCTGAAAAAAAAAGTTAAATTGACACTTCTTTTTTTTTTTTAAGATTTTATTTGACACTGGAACAAATGTTTTACTGAGGGGCTAATGAAGCTGTAATGCATATTGCTTTGAGTATACGGCAGTCATTTTTTAAATTGTGTCAAAAAAGGCACCATATCTTTTTTGACCGGATTTATTGTGCTGCTTATTGCTCAATAGTCAATGGTCTGCAGGGCAGACGCGCCCTTTTTGTCTCCCACCTCCCTCTCAGTTTGCCTTTATTTTTGCCTCTTGTTACACCATTTACATAGGCTGCTGGTGTCACCTGCCTGAGGAACATCTCCTGTGACCACGGCTGAGACCTAAGTCTAGCTGAGCAACTATCTCTGGCACGTATGAGTGAATTTGTTTCACTGTGACCTTCAATGGCTTAATTTAGAGCTAGGACCTCAGGATC
>NW_010395581.1:0-493 GCF_000710305.1 Buceros rhinoceros silvestris | reverse complement strand
TATTGTTGGTTTCTTGTTGGCTTCTTGTTGGCTCATTGTTATTGTTGGTTTCTTGTTGGCTTCTTGTTGGCTCATTGTTGGATTATGCTTGTCTTAATGTTTGCTTTACAGTTGCCTAATTGTAGCTTAATTGTAGGCTTAATTGTTGGCTTATTGTTCGTTTATTGTTAGTTTAATTTTTGGTTTATTGTTGTCTCATTGACGGTTTATTTTTGGCTTAATTCTTGGTTTGGTTTTGGTTTAGTGGTTGGTTTATTGTTGACTTAATTGGTGGTTTAATTTTTGGTTGATTGTTGGCTTTTTGTAAGTTTACTGTTGGCTTAACTGGATGATTTTTGGCTTAATTTGTATTTTATTGTTGGCTTAATGTTGACTAATTGTTTGCTTAATTGTTGGTTTAATTGTTGGCTTTATTTTGGGGTTATTTTTTGGTTTATTTTTGGCTTATTTTTGTCTTTAAATTGGTTTATTTTTCGCTTAATTGCTGGCTTAA
>NW_010395580.1:2486-3103 GCF_000710305.1 Buceros rhinoceros silvestris | reverse complement strand
GGGGGGTGGCGGGGAGTATGTGGAGGCTTCAGAGAAAAGGTGGGAGAGGAGTTTTGCCCAACTCCATCATGCTGAAGTTGGGAGGCTAAACTAAACAAGAAAAATATCTATTCCACAAAGTGTAGCTCAAACCCCCACAAGCGATGGCACACATGGTTTAAAAAAAAAAAAAAAAGGAAAAAAGTTTTTTCCCCTGCTCTCCCCCCAAACTCCCTTAGCTCAAACGGAGAACACACAATGCAAAAAGGGAGAAGCAGCTGCAAGCCTCCGCCAATTATTGTGCTAAATTACCAAGCCAAAGGCGTTTAAAAAGAGAGAGAGGGAGAGAGAGAGACAACAGATCGAGAGAGAGAGAGAGAACATGCAATTCTAGTACAACATGGATCCAAACTCACCATGGCGGAATAGGTGTGGACTAACATCTGGAAATAAAAAAAGTCTTGTAATAGCTAAAAATAAAATAATGGAGATAATACTAATAATTGGAGGGAAAAATATCAAGGAGATCTGCAAAGGGACGTGTTGGACACAGGAGAACAGCTTGAGATATTTCGAAGTCTATCCATCAAAAAAAAAAAAAAAAAAAAAAAAGAGACCCATGCGCCCCAAAAACAGAC
>NW_010395580.1:1862-2345 GCF_000710305.1 Buceros rhinoceros silvestris | reverse complement strand
TTTTTTTTTTTTTCCTTTTTTTTTTTTTTCCCCTTTGAGCTCCCAAATACAATCCTCTTCAACCCAAGGCTAGGCTCAGACTGCTCCGCTACCCCTTCCTCCCTTTCCTTCTCTACACCGCCTCATAATAATTGATATTCATGACTATTAATATTACACGACTACTTTAAAGGGAGAATGCAGGACCAAATGGAGCGTGAAGCTGGCAGCCAGCTCGAGAGCTCCCCTACTATTGTAAATGACGTTCATTCAGTGGAGAATTACTAGATGTAATCAGACGAGGGGGGCTGGCAGAGGAGAGTTTGGGGAGAGGGAGAGGGGGGAAAAAGTTTAGCAACGAAGAGGCATAACTTCAATTAACTCAGCGGAGGAAGATGAGGAAAGTAGACACTGCTGAGCTGGAGCAAGGAAGTGAGATGAAACAATGCTACAGGCGAAGAAGAAGAAAAGAAGAAAAAAACAGATTTCTTTTTTCCTCCTTCC
>NW_010395580.1:984-1727 GCF_000710305.1 Buceros rhinoceros silvestris | reverse complement strand
CCACTCCGCCCCCCCATTTAATTATACATTCCTAATACGAGGAATTGATTGCCTTCGGTGCTTTTGTTCCTGTAGCTTTTTGTTTTGTTTTGCTTTGCTTTTTTAACAAATAACGATAAAAAAGAGGCTTTTTCTATTTTTTTTTTTGTTGTTGTTAAGAAATGGAAGAAGAAACTTGCAGTCACTGTAATATATGTCTATTTACAGCGGAGATTCAGCCCTTCTGGTGCATATTACAGATCATAGTTATTCACAATGCCCAAATAAATACTTGAATCTGCGTTAAGCTGGGCTCCACTTCTTTTCTGAATCCTGTTCCTCGCACCCGATATGTAAAAAATAAATGTATGTGTACATATATCTCCCGATTTTCACCCAAATGTAAAACGTATGCAGTGAATTTTAAAGGACAGTAAATTTAGAGTTTTGAGGCAAAGCCAGGGGCGATATAAAACCTTTTTGATGTTGCAGGAACCCGTTCAACTGGACTGTCTGCCATTTCTGTTAAAGTTCAACTTACGTTCCTTCCTAAATAGACTCACACTTCCCCGAGCAGCAACACTCCCCCCCACCCGTCTCGCGCACACACACACACAAAAACACACACACTTACTTTTGTTTTAAGAATAGATTCAGTTTAAGTGGCTGAGACGCCCCTACCCTCGTGTTGTTAATTATAAATCGGAAAGAAGAGAGAGAAATACTGTTTTTAAAAGATAATTCTAGAGGGTTTCAGCTCTTTA
>NW_010395580.1:465-907 GCF_000710305.1 Buceros rhinoceros silvestris | reverse complement strand
AAGAGAAAAAAATACTTTTTTTAAAAAAAAATTTTAGAGGGTTTCAGCCTTTTAAAAAAAAAAAACACTGCTTTTTTTTTTTTTTTTTTAAGACTACACGTTACAAAACGCCTCGGAGAGCACCCCCAGGATAGGCAATATCCTGCCCACAGCCAAATCCTTCCCAAGCGCTCCCCCGACTCTGCTTCTCTGCCACGGCCATCTGGAGACACGAGTGTCCGTAAAATGCACAGCGACTTAAAAACCCCTTTCAAAGTAAGGGTGGAAAAAAACCCCAACCAAATCCTCGACATTCCCCGACCTCGCTGGCCAGGGAGGGGAGATGTTTTGTCTCCTGCTGCTGCGGGCAGAAACAATGGCCGGGCTGTGCCTGGGGATGGGAAGGGAAAAGCAGCGAGGGCTCAGCGGACTGGGAATCGCCGGCGGGACACACACACACACA
>NW_010395580.1:0-323 GCF_000710305.1 Buceros rhinoceros silvestris | reverse complement strand
CACACACACACGCACACACACAGACACACACACACAGACACACACACACGCGCTCATTCTGCATATGCTGGGGTTTGCTAGTTGATAATTAGCCTGACGGCAGCTTTTGGGAGCGGAGACACTTCTCCCGTGCTGCCGGCGGATACTCTTCCCGGTTCCCTCCACCCCGTCTTTTGCCCGGCCGTGAAAAACCGGAGCTGTGTCCTCCCTCTGCTTTCTCCTCCGCTTTTTCTCGGGAGTTTCCCCGCTGTAAGTGCGAACGCGCTCCCGGACGGGAGGGCTGCGGGCGGCGCGGCTGGGCTGGGACCGACGCGGCCCCGACG
>NW_010395579.1:875-20774 GCF_000710305.1 Buceros rhinoceros silvestris | reverse complement strand
ACTAACTATAGTATATATATATATATATATATATATAGTATATATATAACTAGCTTAACACCGAAGAGGATTTAAACATTATGCTACTTTGAACACCTTAGTATTATATTTAGGAAATTCTGTGTTTTAGTTTTGATCATGTAAGCTTGCAACCTAAATGAACATGTAAAAACCAGTTAACTACGTAAATGTGAGCGTGTGCAGCTGAATTGTATGTTTAACCTTTGCTACCTGAAAGACTTAGCACAGACTTCTAGCTTTCGTAACAACACTGTTTGGTTCACAGTGATAATCAGGGACAGCACTGTGTCAGCCTAGGGTCTCACAGCACAACACTAAGTAACTTTTATCTAGAATACGATTCAAGCTGGATGATAAACCATTTACAATAATGCCATAATCATATGTAGTTTACAACTACAGACAATTAATTCTTCACAGTACTTCATTTCCCAGTAAGTCTAATTATCAGTGTTTTAATAAAACACAATTGAAGGCATATTCTTTTACTTTGTGATCCTTGAAGTCTTGAGACTAGATTTTCACTTGGTACTAATCATTTTATAGCTTCTATTCCTTTTGGTCTTCATTCATTTTAGGAAATTAAGTTTCCTATTATCTCATAAATCAAGTTTGTGGAAAGTGAGCTATGGAACAACAACAGCAGAGGAAGCATCAACATATATCGCATCTTTAGGGTGAAGAGAAGCAATACGGTCCACCCCATGCGTTTCAAAAGCTGCATGAAAAGCACTATAATACAAGAATTGTTTGAAGTTTCTTTCTGAGCCTTTAGAGTGCCCATTTTCAAGACTGCATCTGTTTCTGGATGTTGATTTGTTTTCATTTTTGTTTTTTCTGCAGCTACAGGGGATAGTCGCTGCTCTAGCCTTAGATGTGCCCATAAATCATCAATGCACAGAAAATCTCATAGAAAATACACAAGTCTCAAAAAGCAATTCTAGTGAAGCATAAGGAATGCTGAAGTTTTGGAAAACCACAGAGACCAGTTGCCACTAGTGGCAACAGAGGCTTTTCTCTTTTGTATCATCATATGTCAACTTCAGCCCTTGCAGTACTCTTGATAGGCCCCTCCTTCCTTGATCTCTTTGGAGAAAGGTCCAAGCTGAGATCAGAGATGAGTGTGATTTTATTCTCAGAGGCATCAAGGATCCTAAATGGAAAAGTAATAGTTTAAGGATCCAATATTTCAATCAACTGGACAAGGCACAGCTCTTACTGAGCTAACTGTGAGTTTACTCAGCACCTCATACTACCGCTGGTGTTTTAGTCTTCAGCTCTTTGGAGCAGATCCATAAAATCTCCTCCTTATTTCAAAATGTTACAACAGGATGTAATTAAGTACAATTAACAAGGAGGTCAAACGGTCATCTGATAAACACTGGCTCAAACAGGCAGCTTGAAAGGTCAGGGCTGCTAAAGCCACATAGTATTGATGGGAAAGAATATTATGATTTAAGGGGGAAAAAATCCCAATGACTGAAACTGAAGAGATTTACATGCTTTCGGTATTACACACACAAACCCATGCACACAGACTGATAAGCATGCACACATCCTCACAGATGCACAAATCTATATTCTGAGAACAGGAGCTAAACTAGGCACATGTCCTTTCTCCATTGCACCAGATCTCAAGTATCAGTTTGGGTGCTTTAATTCCAGTGATTCTTTTTCTTTTTCATTATTTTGTAAAACTTTTTAAGTACAGGAAATAGACTTGCTGCCTTTATGTAAGAGCTTTTTTCTATATTAACACTTGAGATCACCATGAGGAAATGCAAGGTCTTGCGAGGCTCTTAGCAGTGAGGTATTTTACAGAGTGCACAGCTGGAGTAAAAAGAGGCTTCACAAGAGGAAAGCTACCCCAGTACTCTGCGAGGTCAAAGAACGAGAGTGCACAGAAGTGAAAATGAACACAGAAGTATTTTCCATCCTCATGGACTGGAAAACAGAGGCACACTGTTTTCATTCTCTATCTGAGGCTTTTCAGGTTTTCCTATTTGGCTACTCAGACATTTCACTCTTCGGCTTTCAGGTTTAGGGTAGGCTGGGACTGGGACAGACTCACTGCAAAACACTCGCACACATTTCACGTACAAGGCTGAAAGCTAACCTGGTCAAGAGTAGCAGGTTAACCTTTGGGATCATTAGCGTGTTATGACTTGTAGTTTCTGACAGATACCCCAGCTGAGGAAACCTTGGGAACAACCTTCCCAAAGCTAGGTTCCTGCTGGATCTCAGCCATCATAAATCGCCACAGACTACAGTTGTCATGGGGTTGTGTGCTGCACTTACCCTTGCTGCCATACCTTTGTCATCACATTACTGTTCACCCATTCTTTTGATTTTTCAGCTAACATTTTTGCTACCCATACCACTAGAATCCCATGGCTGCAAGCACCAGGTGCCATCACATGCCATTCACCCGCTGCTCCAAAATCAAACTCATAAACTATTCAGGGACTCTCCTCTTTCTTCTTCTGCAGTCTCGGTTTGACAGGACAGAATTTAACACCTCTACCTCCAAAACTCATGCCATCCATATCATGAAAGTGAAACACAGTATCTTTTTGAAATTATTTTCCAGTACCTTATAGTTGAATACCCCACCTATATTTCCCTCCCCCTTTTTAAAAAAAAAGGATATGCCTAGATAAATTCTTATTAATATTGATAATTACTCTGGATTTTGAGTACAGATTTTCCAGATAATATGAATACAGCTTCATTTGACTACAATCAAATACACAAGAATTAGAGCAACAATAATTTCATTTAATAGACACAGTCTACAAAGGAATTGAATCACAGAATCATTGAGGTTGGAAAAGAACCTTAGGTTCTCATGGAGGCTAAATGGGTAATATTGCTAAGTCAGATAAAGATAAACCTAACAGCAATTTCATCTATTCAAATTCTTCCTGGTTCTCCTCCTAGAATATAGTTAGGTGGAGTTTTGCTTCTTCAAAGCCTCTGTTTGTCAGCTATGGATATATATAATGCACCAGCACTAACTGTCCTGATTAGTTTTCTAGGCTCTGACTCATTAATAATCGTTGTCTCCCCTTGTCCTGAATTATAGTGGGGAAAAAAAGTAAAGCCATGTTCTGGCAAGGTACCACACATGCTGCTAAGTTGTATAACAGCAGTCGATAAAGCCAAGTTCTCAATCTATTGCACCAGAGCCGTTGCTTAAAAAGGGTTGGGAATGAAACATTCAGATTCACCTTTCATCTCTCAATAACAGTGGAAAGTTTCAGAGTGGACAGCTGAGCTGTAAGACCTCTTCTTTTCTACTTGTTTTACAGTAATTTTTTTGTATAGAAACAAATTCATAATTCAGTGCCAAACACAAACCAGCTTCTGCTTGGTACACCCCACCCACAAACTTAAATAATGTAGTTGTCAGGGTTGACAAGTTCTGCCTGTTGTAGTATTCCTGTGTTTTATAGGAAATTTTAACCAGGGGTGTTATTTTAAGAGATGAGCAAATGGGGAAACCCCATGTCCTAGGCAATAAAATATGAACTTTAGGTGCAATGGAGCACTCATAAATATGACTCAGAACAAGGGGATTCATTGTTTCTCCCGACCCCTTTTAGCTGCTCCTCTGATCTCAACCTCTCTGTGTGAGTCATGGCAGCCCTCGTCCTTTAACCTGTGGTTTTTAAAAGCTGGCTTACATACTATTTATGGCTGCAAATGTTAGTAGACTGTCTGTATACTCCCTGCACACACATACTGAAGGGTGGGGGGAGCTGCATTTTATTTTGCAAGGATGAAAAATTTTGCTGGGAACCCAAGCGCCAAAGGAGTTTAAAGTATTGAGGGATTGAGAAGAAAACTGCTCCCTTCACCTGAAAGGCTTACGAGGAGAAGAAACCCATACCTGCACTAATTTTCTCTTTCATTTGCACATTATCTATCTTTATCATGTTCTTTGCCCTTTCTCTGACTGCACGCATCTTTTTCTCCCTAACATGGTGAACTTCCCTCTTCTTTTGGGACTCAACTTGCATGGGAAATGCTCTCAGTGCTACAACATCACTCTCCACGTGAGGCTCAGAGGAGCAGGACTAATTCTCCGAGTAATACCAGTTCCTGCAGAGGCTGTTTCTCTGTTGTGAATCTTTCCCATGCCCAGCAGGTCTGTGTCCAGCCCCACACATTGGCCGTTGCCTACTGAGAAGAGGGCTGTCCTCCCTCTAAGGCTTGGTCAGTGCTTTGTCATTTTTCTCTCATGTCTGTTCTCATTCCTTGCCTCTCTGTATCCTGCGCTGTCGCCTAGTCTCACCGTTTCTCAGCCTTTAATCCCTTCTGCAGCCAAATGCCACCAACATAAAATTAAAGTTCAGTGACCCTGCCTAGACGGTGGGGGTTAGAGACACAGGAAAGGACAAGCAGGAGACGATGGGGGAAAGTGTGGGAAATAATTATAAAGTCTGGTAGCAGCCAGAGCTCTCCTGAAGCCCCGGGGAGCCTTTCTTTAGCTGGAGGCTGCAATTGGCACTTCATAAACTGTTCATTCTCAGCTACGTGGAAACACCAGATGACACCTAGAATGATCAGACTGTAATCAATCAATTTTCTGCAAAACTCTATTAGTTTGGGGGCCTATGAAAGCAAGCTGAAAGGAACTGCCATGGCTAAAAAGAGAAGAAAAGGGAGCTTCCCCTGTCGTAATTACCTCCATAACTCAGGCAGTAAGTAGGCAGGTAGCCATGGTAAAATTTTTTGCATAATTTGACATTCAGAGAAAATAATAACAGCAGCGATAAGTGTCGGGGATCATGTATGTGCCAAAGTTGTCCTATTATTTAAGCAAATAACCCAGGGTTTAGGAAGAGAACCAAGAGGCCCTCCATCCATTCCATGGCAGGCAGATTCCTCCCCTAATATCCTCTGCACTGAGGCGTCTCCACAAGCCTCCCTCTTTCTCTTTCATGGCTAGCCAGAGTCACTCCAATATTGTGTTTTCTTGGGAAAATATGTACTGTACAACACATACAATCTCCATAACCCCACCCAAAGTCTGTGTTTAGTCTGGAAAGGAGAGCTTTCTAAAGACGAAGCGGAACTCGGTCAGCCATTCTTCCCAATGGGAAAAATATTAACAATAATACATATTTATATATATCCATCCATATATGTATCTTTTCACCATGCACGTCTAACCATCTGCTAAATCAGTTTCTCTTGAGTTATCTGCAATTTCTTTCAAATCTGTCGGCAAGGAAAGTCAGACAGTTTTATACCCCATTTAATGGAGAGCTTGACATTTTTTTGGCTGAGTAGATACAATAATTTACTTGGATTTAAAGTGTTAACTTTGGCAAAAAAATTAATTGACAGTTATAAAAACATTATTTTGTTAGATGATATTTATGGATCTCACACAAACCTATTCTGAGGTAGAGCTATATAGTTCATAAGGTTCATGTAACATGAGAGATTTCAAAGGAAATATAAAATATTTCAATATAAAACAACAAATGTAGTGTAATTCCATAAAGTAATATGGAGAATATTTCTTGCTCAAAATCAAAAACAATCCCTAACAAGCTGCTCTGTCATCGCTCAAAAATTGGTTAAAACTACCTAATGAATTGTAAAGATTGAGCGAGCATTTTTAGGGAATTGTCATCCTATGGGTAAAGTCCTTTTGTTCTAGAAATAAATAACCTATTTTGCAAAAAGCCGTCTTATTATTTAATTGGACCATGGAAAAATTATTTCATCATTAATAGTTATGTCTAATGCTTGTATTGCCTATCTAGGTCACAATAAATTAGTTCAGCTCACTGATTGGGTGCACTTATTAAGAGAAAAAAATCTTAGGATTTCAAGATGCCAGTGAGGTCTACATTGGATGAAGATTAAATGAGATCCACTTGATCTAATTTGTTCTAAGTTTTACGTAAAAGTGTGAAAAATACCATCTTACTGACTTTGGATTGCCATTCAAAAATCTTGACAAATGTTTTCTCATTTTTTCTTAGTATTGATCCAACTCCACAAATAAAGACATGGGATCTGTTTGTTATTTTAAAAGTTTTATCTCTGTAATAGCATCCCTCTATTCAAGGCAAGATAATAGCACTATTTCCATCACTTCAGTTAAGGCTGTGTCAATATTTTCATTAGGAGCCTGCATTTTAAGAACTAAAACTGTACCGCAGCCAAGGAAATTCCTGTAAGGTTAAAATTAAGACAGCAATATCTGAAGTCCACTGGAAAAGAAAGAAAGAAAGAAAGAAAGAAAGAAAGAAAGAAAGAAAGAAAGAAAGAAAGAAAGAAAAGGAAGGAAGAAAGAAAGAAAGAAAGAGAAAGAAAGAAAGAAAGAGAAAGAAAGAAAGAAAGAGAAAGAAAGAAAGAAAGAAAGAAAGAAAGAAAGAAAGAAAGAAAGAAAGAAAGAGAAAGAAAGAAAGAAAGAGAAAGAAAGAAAGAAAGAGAAAGAAAGAGAAAGAAAGAAAGAAAGAAAGAAAGAAAGGAAGGAAGGAAGGAAGGAAGGAAGGAAAGGAAGGAAGGAAGGAAAGGAAAGAAGAAAGGAAAGGAAAGAAAAGAAAAGAAGAAAGGAAAGAAAGCAAGCTCATTCCTAAGCTTTGAGAAGAGAAGTTAATGATCTTGAAGCCTTTTTGCGTTGTATCCTTCAAACCTTGTTCCCCTTCCACAGCTCCTGGAATTTATAGCTTAGCATTCCATATCCCTCGCTGATGATATGTCAGCTGTGAGTGGAAGGCTGTAGAAACTGAATTAGTTTCATTTAAGAAACTAGCTACTATATATGCTTAAGGTCTAATTGCAGTTAGGAATCCTTTCTTTTTCACATGTAACAAAAATATATTTGTACTGGTATTCAGTGTGGATTCATGTACTGTAGGTTTCTCAAAGCAGTTGTATAAAAGTCGTTCTCTGCCACGTGAGCATTCTCCGATGAGCACAATGGGCTGTAAATCTTGTGAATTTATGCATTTACTTAGTAATTCAGGTTTAAAGAACATAATCTTCAAGACAGTACACAAAGTTGGGGTAGAGAAGCTGGAGAAATATGAACAGTCCTCGATGCCTCAATCACACAAAATTTCTTTTTATTTCAGCATCATTTAAGAACTGATCACAACACATGTAGTTTGAGAATTATGATAAAGATTGCAGAACCACATTGTGCGTGAAGAAGAAAAGTTGTCTTTCTGGGGTGTAACAGTTACTTTAAAAATCTCTATAATGTTATATCTTCCTTTAAATTAGCACGTGTAAGTCAGGGTCACAAATTTTATATTCATCTTCATATTTGAGTGAGTTTTTGAAATTAATTTTATATGCTAAGAAAGAAAACATAACCAAAAAACCCACAAAACTTGTATATATTTTTCCCCTATCTTATAGAAAGTTCATATGAATTCATAGGAAAATATGAAGAAATAAAACAGAGTTGCTTAGCAAAAGCCACAATCAGTTTAGAGAAAAAAATTACAGATGTGTTGTAAACAAATGAAACTATAGACTATTTGAATCGTGTGAGAAGGAACACTTAAGTGCAGTGGATATAATGATCACTTTGATTCTAATGGAAAACTCAGTCCTTGCATTTTTTAAATGTAGTTTACAAAAGTGCTGCTGTTTCTCCAAGCCTCAGTCATGTACATATTTTTATTAAATCTCCCTCTTTTGGTGAAAGGTGAGGAGTGGGAGCACTAACATTTATCTTAACAAAGTCCTTGCCTAACTAAATTTTGAGTGAGCAGAAAAGTGAGTAGGACTACATGAGTATTATTTGTTTGTTTTCTGAGGAATGGGTATCCTATATATGTCGTTATGGGAGACCAGCCAAAAAAAAAGATGCCAGAACTCTAAATAGTCAGGGCTTTGTAACAATACAATAAAATACAACAACATGATAAAAAAACACCCAGTGAGGAAAACAAAGTCCTGAACTTGTAGGTGATATGATCGGATCTCCGAAAACCCCAGTGCATTTAGTGGAGGATTTATTCTTTGACTGCTGGACCAACCCCAGTTAACTCTTCTGTTACACTCATCAGTATTTATGGAGAGCTGCCAGCACGCACAGTCTTATACAAAATACAGGACAAGACGTAGCCTCTGACTTGTCATATCTTTCAAGAAAGGAAGAGAGAGAAATTCTGGTATAAATTCCAGTACAAAGAGCAGGTGTTTACAATTTTAACTTCAGGAGAATTAAATGCAGTCTTGTTTTTCTCCCTGGTTTCTTGACAGAATTACAATTGCTGTTCCCTTGATGATTAATTTTTAAATTTGTTTTTGTAAGTGAGGTATTTGCAACTCTGACAGTTTGATTTTTTATCAAAATTAGCATATGTGTCATTTTTTATTCTTTAATATAAAATTATTTGCCCTTGTCTATTTTTTTAATTTACTTTTTAATCTTATTCACTCTTTTCAATCTTATTCACTCTTTTCAATCTTATGTTTAAAAATTCCTATCCAACATCTCAGCTACATATATCTTCTTTTAATATATATGTCTAAAGTTATTATAACTGGTTACAGCTATATACAAAAGTTTCAAACTAAAATATCATGATGATTAATAAAGCTTTATAATTACACCTTATGTAATTAATGGTGTGCAAGTATGAACATGGTGTATACTATTTCCAGAGCAGATTAATTTGATGCAAGTTGACTGAAGCTTCAAATCTAAAACCAGTTATTACTGTGCTGCATCAGCATTTATTGATTTTAAGGCACAGCATTAGCATTCACTTATCGCTGCATATTTTTCCCCATTGCACATTAAAAGAGCTTGCCCCTATCTGTCACGATCTTCTACTGCATAAATCATATAAAATGGTCACCTGTTTCCATGATTTATTTCATTTTTGTGTTAATTATACTGAAACATAGGATTGTTCAATAAAAATGTTGAAGCTAATCTATATTGGTCATCAATATTTCTTACTCTTATTACATGGTGGAATGTGTGATAAACCACAATATCCACCATGTATGGAGGGGCATCTAAAGTGAAGTACAATTTAGACTCACTTAGAGCTGAGACATGTTTTAATTTTACAAAGGCAAACCAAAACCTAGTGTTTGCACTATAATTTTTTGTAAGTTAATCGTGTCTATTAATCATAATAACTAGAAAAATAGAGCATCTCACCCCCAGTTTTCACAGTTTAAAATCATAAGATATGCTTTATCTTCTCAAAATTACTTTCTTAAGGCAACACTGGCTTCCCAACAAAATGGGACAAATATTAGAAACCTCCAAGTCAAGGTAAGAAACTTGCATTCTTCCAGAGAGGGTTTTTGCCTGGGGAAGCGCAGCAGGATCAGGCTAGGACATATCTGACACTGAGCTTTCAAAGACCTCTACCCATGCCTTGCAAGAAATCATCTTGAAATCAAAGATGTTTTGTGAAATATCAAAGAGTAGGTCCCATGTAAATAGTCTTCAGGACTGCTGATGAAATGATCTGCAACGTATTTATTGAGGGTATTTCTCAGGACACACAAGGAGAATTTTTACAGGATCAGAGCCCTGACTAATGCTTAGGAGATCAGAGCATTTCCTATTTTCCTTTATAGCATTGCCATTTTAAATCCAGCTGACTCCAGATACTCTGGGTAAATCGAGGCATACAGTGATAACTTAGAACTAATACACGGATAATATGTAACTCTTTCTTAAGGATGAGGAACACATTTTTAAAAAACAGAGATTTCATTTTTTTTCATTCAGGAGTAAGAACAACAAGGGAATTTATTTATAGTTGTGGACATATGTTACTCAAGGAAAAAGATCTCAGAATTTAACACCTTCTTATCTGTCAAATAATTAATGATGAGTAATTTTCTTATTACGATAACTAAACTCTAGGGTGTCATTTTCCTAGAAATTCAAGTTGTTAAGGATTTTAGTGTTCGGAAACGTTTTTAATCCTGCAGAGAGGATTAAAGACCTGGTAGACGTAAATGGTACAGTATATGTTTGATAATCTGAAGGTACTTCAGAACACGTGTCATTGTTTAAAATGCTTCTACAAAAAGTATTTTCCTGGAAAGCGAGAGTTCGGCAGATTTTGACCCAGTTTATGGAAAAATTTCAAGTTTTGAATTCAATCTCGCTATTCAGCTCAAACAAGAAGGATTTTTTTAGTTAACTTTATGAGTACTGCAACATTTAAAATACTTATAAATATAGTAAGCACATTTCATGAATTATTTGCAGCTTTCTTAATGAGATTTAATTTGCCTTCTATTAAAGAAATCTGCAACTGCTTTTTTAACCACAACATAACTGGTAAGCATGTTTATTATACTCAGGAGCAAATATAATTTAGTTTTATCAGGTTTTGTATCTGAATTGATATAATTTTCAAAGGCATTCTTTGCTTGCATGTTTCTGGTGTTTAATACTCTATTTGTTATTTAATTTATGTATGACACAGAAAATAAGAACGATTGCAGACTCAAAGCACCATGGCGGTATAATAAAACACAGCCTTATTAAATAAAAATAACAAAGAAGCAGCAACAGCTTATTTAAAATCCAGCCATCCAGCTGAAAAGATAATAAAACTCTTGACTCTTTCCAACAGAAAAAACCCACCTAAATAATCTAAGAAATATTTTTTCTTTTTCTTCTTTTTTAAATGGCTTAATTTTCCCTTTTCATAACATTCTAGGCTTTAAAATATTAACAACTGCTGTTTGTTCATGTCTGAGCTTTAAGCAAAACAGTGAGGGAAATAACTGAGCAATAGGCATAAGTGTTTGATTTTTTTGAGATTTAAAAAAAAAAAAGAGTTAGTTGGCCTAAGGCTAGAATTTTCATTACATCAATGAAAGAAAGAAAACAGAAGCCAGCAGAGGGGAGTTATAGAAACTGACTTAATATAAACAGTGAGAAAAATCTTTTTCCATGGCCACCTACGATGTAGCTACTTTACCCTCGGTACAACTTTTCTTTTACCTGGCACAGCAGTCCGGGCCCAATCCTGCCAGTTTAGAGCAGGTTACAGTCCAGCCAAGAGGTTTGCCCCCTGCAAGATCAGGCTAACAGTCTGTCAAAGAGAGCAGAAACAAAAAGTTTTTCCACGTACCTAAATTGACAAAGCTCATGACCATGTCAGCATCGCTCAGAAAGTTGGTGTCGTGCAGACTGGCTAAGGGAGGATTCTGTGTGGTCAGGGGGGTCATGCGAGATAATTGTATTCTCCGCGAATATCCATTCGGAGAGGCAGGGTATCCTTTCCGTATCCCTCTGCTCTCCCCTGCCATTGATCCCTTTAGTGAATACTCCAGCTCCTCAGTATCCTCTTCATTTGTCATGGCATTATACAGGTCCAGCATGAAGAGGGGTGCAGAAGAAGCCTGCTTTCCTGGTGAAAATGGTCTGGGTCTGTGAGGTAAACCCAGAATAGAGAGAATCTCTCTCTGAATCTCCCTTCTCTCATGGTTCCGCAGCCTCCTGTAAATAAAACTTGAATGGACATGATTGTCTCCTAAACTTCCCTGTGCGTGACCCACCAGAACCCAGCAATTCCAGAGCAAGCCCACGAAAGCTTTGAGCACAGTTAGGTTCATCTTTGAAAAGAAAAAGAACAAGGAAAAAAAAATTAAAAAAAAATCTTTTCTCCTACTTGTTCTGAGTTCCTATGAGGTCTGCTTTCCCAGTGGCTGAAAAAGAAAATTTACCTATTCTTCATGTCAATGTCATCTCTAAACGTAACATCTTTGGTGATTTCTCTCCCCCCACCCTGTTTAAATATTATGGAATGTGTCAGGTTGCAGTTATTTCTAAGAAAGCTGAAATTCAGACTTCCAATTTTCCACTGCTGTTATCGTTTTTTCTGCATTTATGGAGCAGAAGACCAGTATTTTGTCAGCTGACCTAGGCATTCCTATAGAAAACTTAGATAACCAGGTCTTTGGTGGGGAGCAGTATTAGCAAGAGCTGTTCTTCTGACACATTGTAGTTCCCAGAGTTATCTTCCCTTGTTATTCTGAGTTCTTCGTACACCTTGCGCTCTTCCCAAGATAAAATCCTGAGTCACAGATTTGTCTTGATCTGTACCTTGGTGATGTAACACATATTTGTCCAGCAGCCTGGTGACAACTTTAACATCTTTTGAATCGCTTGAGTGTAAAGTAATTCTAAAGCATGTACTAATCAAATTAATGTGTTGCCATGAATTTACTTGCAAAAAAAAACCTTCTGTAAATCCATTCAACCCTTTTCAGCTTCTTAACTGTTATTTCCAACTCTAGCAGGCACAAATATAACAGCTCTCTTCAAGAGAGATCTAAAGACTAATGTAAGCACAACCCTGCTGGGAAAGAAGAGGCTTCTCATTGTAATTTGAAACGGGTATAGCAAAAAAGTCCTTAACCCTTCCCTTGCCAGTCAGAGCTTTAAACCTCTCCCCACCCAATTTACAGTAACACGCCTAATTTGGGCTATTGGCTGCTTTTTTTGCTAACAGCCTGCAGAATCAATTTTAACTTTAACAGTTTTAGGATATTCAAATAGCTAAAGGCATACTGTAATGTAGAAGATCTTGTGAGTTCTTATGAGTCTACAGTTTAGTAAACTTGAATAGGAAACTCTCGTAACAGACCAAAATAGCATCTCATTAATTCAAGAAATGTTTATGTTTTAGGTGAGTTTAGCAAACAAAGGTGACCTTTTTAATAAACGATGTAGGAAATTTTGTTGATGAGGCTTGATTCACTCCTTTCTAAAAATGTCAGGAATACAATCTGAATGAAAACAAATTTATTCTGCAAGCTAGATTTCCAGTTGTGCCAGAGGTGTAATTATGGTTATAGTCACAACTTTCACAAACTGTAATTTGCAATGATAATTTATTCAAAGTACATTTTGACTCATAAATCAATATGCTACATTTCCCAGTAAATATCAAAAGCTAAGATTTGTTCCCACAGCCTATTATTAACTGGAGATTGAAACAGCTTAGCTGAAGAAATAAGTATTAAATAGATTTTAAGGCTACTGCCCATGGAGTTCAGCTCAGAATTTTTTGACAGCCAGCAACCAGCGTTTTCCTCTCACTAAAACAAAACTGTAGTGTTAAATTTGTTACTGCTTGGATTATTGGTGATCATTTTCACCACTCTTATAATTTGCTTTTGGTCTTGAGGAGATTTCCCTTTGATAAATGGGAGAAACAAAGGACAAAAAAAGTTAATACATGACATTGAGGAAAGAAACAGGTAAATAAAATGCATTCCGTCAGGTTTTCCCTTACATGTCTAGCACCTACTGAGCAAATCACACAGTTCTTGAGTAAAATTGGGAGCATGACAGCAAGTATAGGCACACCCTAAGAAGCCAGGAACAGTTTATCTAGTATAGTAAGCACAAACAAGCTTTTCTCATATATTGTGAGTCCTAGTCTACATTTACAGTCTAGTCCAGCTATCATTAAAATGTAGCTGACTCTCTCTCATAAATCAGCACAAATAATGGACAATGGTTCTTCCACGGAAGGATTTATCTCATACTAGACCTTCTGAATTAACACTAAAATCCATTATGAAGCTATTTAGCAAAAGTCTTGTTCTCCTCAGCAGAAGTCAGAATCAGAATACTTTTTCTCTCCTCATTGAGGTTTTCCCTCAAAATCTGTTTGTTATAAGAAAAGCATTATTTCCTGGTTTTGTTTTGCTTTCACTTGTCCTGCTCAGACAGTTGTAATGATAAATGAGACTTTACCATACATATGTCTTTTTTGAATTTGGCCGTCATGGATCCTGCAAGAACATTTATTTCTCTTTACCGGCAATATATTTCCTTTTTTCCCCTAAACATTCATAAAAGCCAGATTGCTCAGAGGATTTGAGTCCTCAGCCTATCAGTATGTCCAGCTATAGAAATTTCCTATATTATCCCACTAGAGTGTCTGGACTTCTACATTCGGTTAATCTTTTCCTATTCAAAAAGCAAAAAATGCCCTCAAGTTTGAGGATGATTTTAAGCAGTAAACATTTTTTCCAGACAGAAACTGAGTAAGAAAACATATAAACTAGTAATCATGTTTGAAGAAAACAGCCCCTGTTATTTTCAGACAGAGCCACAACCAAACATGAAAGCTAAATACAAACGATTTAATTTACATTAACCTACCCTACATTGAGGCACCAAACTTCCTTGAGTAGAAAACAAAAATAACAATATTTTTATTAATATAAACACAGTGTCCTTTTGTAATAAACCTGTGTTCCATAATCAATCATTGTTAACATGGATATCTCATACATGGGAAACACAGCCAGCTCTAAAAAAGAAAGACTTGCTGAAGAATCAAAAGGGATCTGCAATAGCTGATAGGTCCCAATTCATATTTCCAGTATGAATCAATTTATTTGTGAAGGAAAAATATCACCTACAATTTCAGCATGTCAAGATATTTTGATTGATAATATGTAAAAATAGATTGGCACAAGTACGTGGATGTAGTTTAGGTTAGGATTCAATTTCAAAGTCACCCTTAGATTTAGGTTTTAAGTTTTACATCAAAAAATTATTCCAAATTGTTTGGGTAATTTTGACACTTCTAAAGAAATGCTACGTTCACACCATTTTTAGGAGCACTCAAGTCTAAATAAGAGTTGAGGAAAGTATAAAGTATTGACTGCAAATAAAAGCCAGGGGTTGAACAAGAGGGCCGAGAGATTCATTTTACCCTGCATCTAAAACTGAAATTTTTAAATATAAAACCTACACACAGATAGACCTTCTTTCTTCTCCAGATACTCAACCTGGGAGCAACCAAAGAAATCACCTGACCAGCCCTATGCAGTCCTAAAGGAAAACTTGAAGTACTCCAGAAGCGAATTACCATTAGGCAAACATAACTGACAGAAGAGCATGTGGAGAGCAGGGTCTCAGAGGCAGAAGAGCAGCAGAGCACTGTGCAGGCACCCCGGCAATGTGAGGTAGGAAGCAATTGCATTAATTTCTTACGCAATGTACATATATGTACATGGTGAGTTAGAGCTCATTACATCTGTACTAACCTAAACAGTGTTAGAGCAACTATCATAAGGGAAGTAGTGAAATCCAGGAATCCAGATCTTGCTAATCTCTGATTCTAATGGATCACTTAAATCACTGCAACACTTGAAAAAATTATAACTACCCAGCAGGTCATGGCAATCATTGAGGGTGCAATTGTTTCAATGAGCAATGCCCACTACTCAAAAATATATAAAATTAGTGGATGGCTACTGAAAGCAGAATCTCTCTGGGTTCCCAATCTCACAGTACCTGAGAGTGATTTCCCACAGCAATGGTTCTCTATAACTGTCTAACAAAACAGACTAAAACACAGACCCTCTCCAAGATAAATGCAGTCTAAATCTGAAACTTAGGCATGCACGCTGAATTATTCTGTGGGTTCTTTCCCTCTTAAAGACTAGCTAGATTTTACATTGAGATCAAGATTATTCATAATCTGATGATCCAGTAATAAAAATGTGTAAATCTGTCCTTCTTATCTCTCTGCAAGGCTATTGCTGCAAAAGGTACATGGAGAAAGATTTTTGTAAAATGGTTTCACGAAAGCAGGAAAATCATTAGAGTTTAAAAATACAAATTTCCTACCAGAAAGAAAGCAAGTCACCTGGATTCTTCCTGGGTCAGAAACATAACACAGACACCACTGTTAGGCATACCTGTTATACTATATGCAAGTTGGATTTACAGTGGTATGGACTGCATGAGGTATGCATTTGAGCTGTTGGATGTAGAGCGCGCAAATGCTCGTGTTCCAAATGTCCAATCAACAAAATACGTATGACGTCTTTCACTCTTTTTTTTTATTATTTTGTCCATTTGGATGTTGTATGACAGTTGTATTCGCACCCTGCAAATATAAGAAACACGTATTTTTCTGTATCAATGAAAAATATGTCTCCTAATGCAAAACATATTCCATTTGTTACAGACACAGTGCGAAAATTGGTAGAATTAGCTGCAGAAATTGGCAGTTGAGACACAAATTGAGTATAATATTTGTCAGTGTTGCAAATTTGTAAATTTATATTGATAGAAACCTCTTTTATTCCAAATAATCTCACAGTGTTTACTAACTGATAGGAATAATTTCAGATGCAGAATCACTACCACTTTTGGAACAGAAAATTTGTTCACTGATATTACTTTATTCAACTCACATCAGGATGGAAAGATAGCTGTCCCGAACCACAAAGATAGCTGTGCTCCTCAACCACGGGGGAATTTTAGGGTATCCTCTGGGGTTCAACCCAACACCTATACACTTTACACGTATTTCTGGGGTTCATTAAGCATTACATAGAGAGAACACTTCCATTTTATCCTGCAGGCAAAGGAAAGCATTCCAAAATAATACTTGCTATGCGGAGGAGTTCAATACTTGGATTATAGTGCTATTTATTCAGTTACCAACCAGCTTCCTGTAGCAAAAGAGTTTTTCATCCAGGATTCAGAAGCTCAAGCAAAATCACAGATCAGCCTAAGTGCTAAGTCATTTTATAGATGGTATTTAACAGTATAAACTGTTTCAAGTTTACAGATAGACCTTCAGCTTTAAGTATAATCATCTGTGAAGTTTGTTCCATTCATAGCACACACACAAAATGTTGTAAGGATATCAGCACAGAACGGTCTGTAACATTAAAAATACACTCTCCTTTAACATTAAGAAAATTAATTTTGTAATCTGCCTGAAGTTGTTTTTTTTAAAAGAAAAAAACACTTATTGTGTGCAAGGTATGGAAAAAAAAGAAAAACATTTTTCACACAAATTTCAGAATACATGAACTGCAAAATATACAGTTAATAATATCATCCAACATCAGAGTGCTGTTGTTTGCATAATTTACAATCCAAAGAGCTCCCAGAAATCCCCTTTGGTTTACAATAGTCCTCTGAATAGGTAAAAAAAAAAAAAAAAGAAACTCCGATGAGGCAACGACAAAACACTTGGAAAAGAGCAACATTTGTAAGCAGCAAAGCATAGCACTTTTTAAGATTATTGTTGGCTTAGCTTGTAGGAGGGTTTTATTGTGCCCCAGCTGCAGACTGGTCTCCTTGCTCTCTGGCTGCAGCACTGCCATAAGCATTTTCTGGTCTTCCCAGGCTGGTCCCAGAGCTTTTTCAGGGAATCTCCTCTGCCTCTTGCTGGCAGTCTTTTTGTTTTCAGCTACAGATACGTATAGATATTCATTCCTAAACTGATGTCTTACAGGTAGCTGCATTGCACTATTGTTTACGTTGTGAAATACACAGCTAAATGGAGAATTTTTTCTTCTCTTGAGTGTTGTGCCTTGGCTTTAGCACCTGTACTGCCAATTGGATGGTGCAGCAGCGTCTCAATCTCTAAAATAAAGAGGTTTTACACATTTTTCCTATGATTCCTCTTTCCTATACTTCTTCCCATTACATCTATCAACGTTTAGTCTACCACTTGGATGTCCTGCCTCTGATTCCACATGGACTTTCTTTTCAGCTCTTAAAATTTTAAACCTTTTTTGTCCCACCATCTCCAATCGCATTTCTGCTTTCCCTCCCCACATATCTGTAGACAGATGTTATTTTCTTCTTTTAAAATTACTTCCTTTGTTTAGGAAAGTTTCCCCTTTTGTAAGAGATCAGCTGGCCTCTCAGGCAGTAACAGAGCAGCTCATGCTCCAGTACTTTCAATTAAGTGAGCACTACCATGAATTACACAGCCCTTGAGAGACCAGTCGTCTCTTGCTGTTGGAGGAGGATTGTGAAAGAAAAAGATGTGCACGGTTCCATTGCTAGACTATGCACACCCTAAAGTCTTGGAGTGTGCTGACTGATCTTTCTACAAGGACTTTTTCAAGTACGGGGATTCATCACAGAGGCAGGCCAGACCCAGCTGGCAACAACCAAAACACTGCCAAGTTTTCACCAGAATGGCGTTTTCAGGAAAATATACAACAACAGTCAGCTAAGAATCAACAGTATACCAGGGATTTTGTTAATTGTCCAGCAAATGATGTTCTGCTGGCACTGTGTCCATCCTAGCTCAATCAGAAAGGACATTATTTGTATCCTGTGTGTTTGTAGTAAATTATCACTGTAAGAAGCCTAAAGATGGTAGCAATCAAGCTGCATTGAGACAGGCAAGTGTGTGAACACATCACAGAAACCATTTAAAGTCTCCAGAGCTGGGTCTATTCAGTTAGCAACATCCAGTAGCAGTGTGGTGGCAATGGCCATAACACAAGACAAGACAAGTCTTTAAAATAAAATACTGGTTTCCTGAATTTCTCTCATTACACCACACTCCCTTCTAGCACATAATGCCTTTATCTTGCAAAATGATTACAACTGGCCACAGCTGATGAAATTTATTTAATCAATGGGAAATAGTTGCCAAAATTTACTACATCAGTCCGTTCAAGCCAGAATTTGTTAAGCTGGAGAGGCAAAGTAATAAAAGGAAGAGCCAGTTTATGCTGCTGGCTTAGAAAACCCATTTGCTTCCATTAGAGCTTTGTCACAGTGGTTGAGAAAAACTGAAATATTGGAGAAGATATATACCTACTTTGCACTAAAATCTGTACATTGAAGTTGAAAGAACTTTAGCTGCTAAACTTTCCTCTATGTAGCCAGAGATCTGAATATCCAATATGTATGATGTTAAATAGAGTAATCCATGTCCCTCGTGAACCAAACTTAGGCAAGAGGAGCATGATTTACATCACAACATTTGCATCAAAACTGCACTGCAATCAAAACATGGTAGGGACAAACGAGCAGTTCTTCATTTTTGCTTCTTTAGCTTTACTACCTTCAGTGCTCCCTTAGCATTCAGACCTTTAATTTGGAATAAATTATATTTCCTGGAGGAATTCTAGTTAAGCCATATAAAGACTACTACAGATGCAGCCTGGGACTGCAGACCAGTCTTTTCCTCTGGGAAGCAGATTCTCCACAGGTTTTACTATTTGTTGTTCAGTGCTACTTACCAAAAAATGTATCTGGCTGTAGAATCTCAGCATCGAACCATAAAAACAAACTAGATATTGTTAATTCATATCTTATGATTAAGATGATCATGGAGAATCTCTTTAGCAGACTCAGTCATTATAGCAATAGCAGTTCACAGGTAAAGTCTACTCCCACATAGTCCAAGCACACAGATTTCTTCTCACAAAGATTTCTCAGAGCAGATGGCAAATATTTTCTGTGCTCATTTGCTCCTCTTTACCACCATTTGGTGATAAAATGTGCACTAGGACAAATCAGTGAGAATTTGCTATGACTTTTGGGCAGATATTTTCCATATGCTCCTGTGAGCATCACTAGAAGCAGCAGACATGGGCTGCTGGGAAAGGTTCAGCCTCAGCTTTGTTATCCACCTTTGAGATGCTGTTGCCTCCAGCTCTGCTGACATTTTCCTCTGGCAGGAGAAAGGGGCTGGAAAGCTGAGATCAGTCTCATGGCAGGAAAATTCTGCAAATTTTTTTTTTTTTGAGGCCCAAAGTTGACTAATTTCATATTCAAAATTAATCACTCTTTGCTATTTCTGTAAAGAATTGTGAAGATTGTTTTCCTGTATTTACAGACCTCGAAAAACTGAAATCTTCTGCTTCCACGCAATGGATACTCTTGATGCAGATGAAAAAAGAAAACATGTTTATACTACAGAAAGCTTCAAAACCATGAAAATCCTGGCTTGTTTAGTGCTCTCAAAAAAAAAAAAAAAAAGAAAAGATGACCAAAGAGATTATTTGTATTAAAAATAATAATAATAAAAAAGAAACAAATCTTTTTGTTCTAAGAATTTCTTTGCCAAGTTTCAATCTAAAATTATTTTTTATGGCTACATTATAAATTGC
>NW_010395579.1:0-763 GCF_000710305.1 Buceros rhinoceros silvestris | reverse complement strand
TTAAAAATGGAAATGGTGACAGACTTAACTATGGCAGCACTAGCAGGCGCCAGCATAATTACAGTCTTCTCAAGACATAACTTATTACAGGCTAAACAGCAGAGCCAATATTTTGTATTTTAATTAAGAAACCTGGATTTTGTTTGTAATAATTGACTGTTATGCCGCCCTTCTTGCCAGGACACTCTTGTAAAAGAGACTCTTGCCTCTAGTAGTCTGTCTTTGTTAAGTATTTTAAATACATTTTATATTGTTGACTAGAAGATTGAATACATTTTATAGGTCATTATTAACTGTCTTTTGGTGACTTCAGTTGTTCTATAATTTTTAAGGGAGATTTTTGTTCCTCTAATCTGTGACCAGAAAAGGTTTACAGTTTAGGTCTCTGAGAAGAATAATGCTATAGCATCTGTGTTATCTGCCTTAATCTGCAGCACGCAGGCATTCCATAAGAATGCACATTCTTTGGCTCTACTCTCCTAATGCCCTAGGCAGGTACTATAGTTTCTGTCACCCAGAGACAACAAAACACTTAGACCTTCTCTACCCTGCCCTGACAAGAGCACCACTGCAGCTCCAGCCGTGTAGCATCTCTGCTGAGACGCCACGGAGAATTCAGTTCCTAGACACCGAGCCACATCTACTCCTTGCAGACAAGCTCCTTTTGTTACATGTGGCTAGAATAAAAACCAGGGCAAGCACTAGGCCGAGAAACAGCAGCTGTTTGCCGGGGGTGGGGCTGAGGGCCGGCTGGGCGCCGGAG
>NW_010395578.1:10896-12429 GCF_000710305.1 Buceros rhinoceros silvestris | reverse complement strand
TTTCAGCCTAATCTCCCGCCTAACGAATCTACTCAACCACCCAAATGTAATTACTCCATTGTGATAGTCATCCCCTCATACTTGGCGCATTACTTGGCTTATTTCTTCTCAAATTAAAACTGGCAGAGAGGCTCAGGCCGGCAGGAGGGAGAGCAGGAAAGGTCATGAGGCATTGACCAACCCAAGGTGACGACAAGGAAACTCTTTGACTCGAGCAGAAGACACGCCAGGGCTAGGCTGGGGGAACAAAGGCACACCGAGCCCAGCTCAGACTCGCGTTGTATCAGGATGACTCGTAGCCCAGTCTTCAAGGCAATGAAGTGCCCGATCTTAAGAAAGGATGATTTGAATACCAGGCCCATTCCCCCAAACTCACTGGAAGCCACGCAGTGATGAACAAAGCCAGCAATTAATCTGTGACAGACGCGGTAAAAAAGGCAAAAAACACTTGGCAAAATGCATCCACACAGGGCACGTGGACTGAACACTTTTTACCCTCCACAAAATTTGCTGCCTGTGTCCAGTCACCAGCCCTCACCAGCTGCTGCCCAGCTCCGCACAAGGACAGAGCTCAGCGATGTGGGCATGGTGGGGAACAGCAAGGGAAATGCCCCAGAAAAATGAACCCGCGCACGGTCACGGACTCGCCGCGTTACGCCGCTCCACGCCATCGGACTGCAAAGCAGTGGCCAGCAACGACAGCGGGGCCAGAAGCGTCAGGCTAAAAATAAATGGACAGAAATAAACTTGTCTCGGCTGCCAGCCTCCTGAAGAACCAAACGCACAGGACTCGAGGGGAAAAAACCCAACCCTGCAGTCATCAATTTGCATCTGGCGCTTTGTGCTGCGCAGCGCAGCAAAGGGACGGCGTCAGAAGCAAGAAGGTAGAAGACTCACTGCCGGCACCGGAGCCTGGGCAGGGAAATGGAAATGCAGCAGGTGAGTGGCAGCCTGCCCAAGATCATCCTCCTCCTCCCCGGCGGGCAGCTTGGAAATGCAGAAGCTGGCACGACCCTCACGGGAAGGTGAGGCTCCAGCAAGAGGGAGGGCAGCTACTAACCCTCGTCTACATCAATTATTTCAGGGGGGTTTTATTTTACTGTTTTATTTTGTCATCTTTAACCTAAACTCTCACCACAAGCTTTCACAAGCAAACCCCTTCCGGAAGCCTTCGCGAGCAGCAAAACCTGAAAAATGCTGCAACAATAAACCACGCCAGGCACACTCAGACACTGACACTTGGACCACAAACAGCGGATCTCGACGGCGGCAGGTGCAGAAGCCCGGCATGTCGAACAGAGCCTGTGCTCACACGGCTCCGGCAGCACCGTCCCTCGCCCGCCCCGTGCCTCACAACCCGGCCCCACCTCAAAAGCAAACACCTGGTTACCTTGGATTCCTTCTGAATCTGAGCGACGGGGCTGGTTTGGTCCCGGAGAGGTCAGGGAAGGAGGTCAGGGCCACTTGAGACATGTTTTTTTTTTTTTTAAATTAGCTGCTTTGGGGAAGAATGCGCTCACAGGAGACTACGCT
>NW_010395578.1:0-10516 GCF_000710305.1 Buceros rhinoceros silvestris | reverse complement strand
GCTTGAGCCAAGGCAGGGGCGGCCGTGAGACCACCGACACAACGCGAGGAGAAGTCTTCTCCAGCACCTTCCTCCCAGCAGACCTTATCTTGAGGTTCTGAGGGCTGGTTTTTCACTTCAGTATATTTGTTTGACACCTTTAACGTGAGTTATTCCTAAATCTGTACGACAGAAAATGGTTTTTGAAGTGAGTTACTGCGAAAACCTACATTTAGTGATTTAGGGGTTTCTCAGTCCACTTCCCTGCCAGTTGTTCTAGTAACTCCGGTCTTGGCTTGCAGCACACGAACACAGCATCGCTCACCCGACACAACCCCGGCTGCCGGGGGCCTGTCCCACCACCGCCTGTACAAACAGCTGTTCCTAGAGGGAAGCTGAGGCTGCTTTCCCTTAGGAATAAGGGAACCACCACTTCAGCGACTGCTCTGCCCCGCTCCTCACACCAGGTCTAACCCAGATACAATGAAGGTATCAAGATACCAAAGATGGTCATTGAAATTACAGGCAAACATCAATTCCTCAGCAAAATGTGGCCGTTTCATACTCCTCACGCTGCGGGTGCCGTTGCTGTCATTGGTGGTGAAGAAAAGGACGTCAGGAATTGTTGGGAGAGGGTTACTGGTGGCGGTTTAATGACAAGTCAGGCTCAGCACAGTCCCGCACCACTGCGTGGTGGGCTACCACAGCGGGCAGGGAGTCAAAATATGAGCATCCTGAGAATGGAAAGAGCAAAACTGTTTGAAAACAGCATAAAACCAGTCCAAGCGCGACATGCACGTATCCAAGCGCCCTTTTCCAACGCACCAGGACAGGGAAAGACAAGATGTACCAGGGAAGCGGGGACCGGTGAGCTGTGGGCCGGCTGTCCCAGGCTTTGAGGCACACGGAGCAGACCTGGGGTTGCCTGCCCGGCACCTTCTGCAACCGCGGGGCAGGAGCACAGGTGGTTGGCAGGATTGCCCCAGCAGCTCAGCTTCACAGGGCACACAACTCTCCCAGGAAGCAACGTGGGGTTTACGTCTTTTTTTCCCCCATCTCCTATTTTCCAGTCTCAAAAAAGCACCAGGACACAGAGCATCATTATGTGTGCTGCAGCCTGAACACCGCAGGAAATTCTAACATTTCAGCTGCATCCACAAACCCCTCTAACACATGTATTTTTTATTTGATTTACTGCAATACTTTTCTTCCATCTCTTGAAAGTAATTTTTCTCTAAAGCGTAACTGCTTAATTGGCAAGTGTACAAAATATAATTACACTGCATGCGAGTTACGGTACCGCTTATGGGAATATCGCTGTTGATGCGTTCGGCTTTATTTTGTGTTTAATCTCTATTAAGAGAGCGGTACGGAAATAGCGAGGTACTCCTGGTTTTATAAACATGACACGTCATTCAGGCATTTCTCTGCCTAACCAAAGCCCAAACAAATGCAACCGAAAGGCAACAGAAAATTCTCGGGCCAGCCTGATGCATTGAAGTTAATAAAATTCTTATGGTTCCCTCGAAAAGTGCAATGTGCAGGACAGAATCATCTGCCTCTCCAGGCTCAGGTTTGTCACACCCATTACAGGACCAGAGCGGTGTAAGCAGACTGTAGGCAGGAATACGTCGCTTTTCATGTCAGCTTGAGGGGGGTCATGACATCGCCCACAAGGACCTTTGCAGTCGCACCTTCTGTAGTGGAAGGCTAAAGAAACAACGCAGAGACACGGACCACCTCCACGTGGTGAACAGTCCGCGGTACCGGGCAGCAAGCAGCTCTCACCTTTGTGTCCCCGGCAATCCCCAGCCGATTCCCACTGCCCCTGCGATTCCCGCGACGTTCACACCCAGCCCCACTGCCACCCCCGGAGTAACTCCCTGTTCCGTGAGCGTTTACACGCGCGAGTACCGCTACACGCAGGAGCAGACGTGCTGTTTGGAGCTGGGTCTCGCTGCTCCGACAGCTCACTAATATCGGTGTGTTTTAAGTGCCTTAAAGGTTTACTTCATTTGCTTGAGTAATGAGATTAATGAGATGTTTGTTTGTTTAAGCTAAATCATACAAAGCCAAACATCTCAATGTCCTTAACTCGCAGCATGAGTCCGAGTGGGTTCCCGTGTGAGTCCCTCTTACTGTTCTGCTTTTCACTGCACCAACGGATTCCAGTTTGACTCCGGTTTCGCTCCCAGCCAGCAGGAACTCTGAAAACATCCAGCTGCATGTTCTCACCTCAGAATAAAACTCAATTTGCTCATGAACGCATTGGTTTTGTCTCAGCCATGACCCAAGCAATGTACAAATCATTTTGAAACCTGGGTTTGACCAGTTTCTACTCCTGTCCCTATTCCTCTGCTCAGAAGTTTCCCACTGGGGATGGAGTTTTTCTGATGTCCCACGAGCACCAAGAGATGTGTTGGAGTTTGGATAAACTCTGCACAATTAGATAAAGTCCTCTCAAAAGCAGGAATTCTCCCTCATTTTCTTCCTCCGCCTACACTAATCCCCATCTGACCCAGGCATTAGCCATACCAAGGGCTACCAGGGTCCCTACTAACTTCTTACCTAGCACTAGGCACCTGCTCTTGACACTGGAGGCGATTCACCCCTGTGACAGATACCACAAAGAAAGTGGTGGGAAATGAAGAACCTGGGAACTCTCCTGAGCACTCAAGGTCACATCTTGCTATCTCCACCTTCAGATACAGGTCTCCGCTCTGCAAGTCGCCCTCTTGAAGAAAATCGGTAATGCTGGTGCTTAGGATCTGCAGACACCTGGATGCTCTCATTAAATGATGGGCTTTCATAGGTTTTGAGGTCCGAAGAGACCCCTGTGATTTTCTAGCCAATACACCGCACACTAACTCGCCTAAACTAATGCCTGCTTGAGTGTCGTTCACTGCAACACACATCCCTGGATTTGGCCATTCCAAAGGTGGAGAAGCCACCAGCACCCTCAACAGCCTCTTCCACCATCAATGGTAGCAAAACCATGGACCTTAGCTCTAGCCTTTCCCCAGCTTCCCCTTCCAGCTGTTGGCTCTTGTTAAAACTCTGCCTGCTAGACCCAAGAGCTCTTTATTATTCAATTTATTTTCTCCATGACAACACTAATTGCCTTAAATCAATTTACCTTCTGACACCCTCCCAGATAAGCCAAGCAGACGAAGGTCCTGGACCCTTCCCGACTCTGTCAGCATCCCGCAGCCCTCCACAGCCCCTCCTTGACAGGCACCGGCGACACGGCAGCTGCCACAGCCCCCTCCAGCCCAGCAGCCACCTGCCAGCACTGGCAAGGAGCACACAAGACCTTTGGCCATAGGACCACATTAGCGGCGCTCGCTTGTGACTCCTCGCTCCTCTATAAAGACATGATTTCTCCAGACAGCATCCTGGAGGTAGGGCCTGTGCTGTTTGCTCTCAGATAGAGAAATTTACGGCTGGCCATCTGAGAAATACTCCCTGCTTGTATCCAGGCAATACAAATTGCTTTTACCAGTGGTCACTCCTTTTCATGATTTACCACTCTCCCAATCTTAGTGACATTTCAAGCTTTAGCTGCAGTGACTCTCTGCCCTATCACGGGTTGCTCACCACCACGTTAAGCAGTGTAAGGACAAACCCGAGTGCTCTCAGAGGCTGCTGGAAACGGGTGTTTGGAAATGGTGTCTGATCTTACAACTGTATTTTGAGAGCTGACACTCTGCTGGGTCTCCGCCAGGCGCTCTTTTGCACATCCCCAGCCAAAACAGTGGTGTTGTACCAAGCTGCATTTCGTGCTGAATTTCAAGTAGATAAAAATCCCCGCAGTTACCTTTATCAATCACACCATCGAGCTCTTTAAATGAACAAGGACAAGTTAGTTGAAAGGATGTGCTGCCTCTAAACTCAGGCTGATGGAGATCGAGTGCATCGCTGTCCGTCCCTCCTTCCTTGGACAAGTCCCCCACCAGCAGCTCAAACCATTTGCCCAGGACTCAGGTGCAGCCGACAGGTCCATTCACTGCTTTTCCATACCAGTACGACACCCGCATTGCTATGGGTCACTGGGAATTCTCCAGCATTTCAAGACTTCGTAAAAAATACACATTTCTGGCTCAGTTTACCCTATGAACTCTTCAGTGAGGGACACCAGGGCTGAGGTACCGAGGTCTGACCAAAGCAGTGGCTGTTTGACAGTCACTTCTACCACAATCCTAGCAGTGTCTGAACACATCATCACTTTCCCCTCGCAAAAGCATAATATTTTTGACTTCTATTAACTTCACCTAGTAACCCAGTTTTATTTCTACTATTTCACAGAATCTGTCGGCTGTTCCCATCACTGCAGCTTCTCTCTGCCTCCCTCTGCATCTCCTCAAGCTCCCATTTCTATTCTCTGCCAGCGATTCCCCTCTTAGGCTCTTGGATGTGCAACATTGACTGTATCGCGAGGGCCGCGCGCCCCACTTCAGGGTCCAGCACCTTAAACAGGCTGGAGGGGCGATGGCTGAGGGTGAAGCGGGCAGGCAGAGACCCACTTGGCCAGATTCTTCTTCCTGATACACATTTCAGTCACAATTTGTTCACAAACAACCTCAACAAAAATCACTGGCCACATCGTCCCTGCCTGGCGCTAGACACGAGTGGGATTTCATACCCCAAGCAAGGCTGGAACTAGTATTTGGTGACGTGTCACCTCCTAGAAAGCACAAGTTCAATAAATAGCAACTTTTGGCTAGACAAAACCAACGTCGTGCTTTGTCTGCCCCGATCCATCTATCTGCTGCTTTCTCACACTCACAGCTTTTGTCACCCAGATAGAGATCTCTGCTTTCTGCTCTTCAAACATTACAGACGGGGAAAATACGTCAGAAAGATACAGAATTGCCTGAAAGAGCAGCAGGCCAGTCTGGATGCGCTGACATGGCAGCACGACACGGCACTGCCTGCCCCTCGCCGCGGGGCTACCAGGCACATGGGCACCCTGGTGCTTCACCTGTGAATAATGATACAGCACACTGAAAAATCTTGTTTCCTTCTGTGGATGGAAGAATAAGTAAAATAGACATTTCATCTGAGAAATGCTGCTGTTGTTAGCAAAGGGTGAAACCCTAATTCTAGGCTGAAATGCTGCACTGGACTGGTTTTGTGTGCCAAGAGCTGCTAGCTCAGACAAGCGGCAAATATAAAACTTACTCGAGCTTGTGCTGCAGGATCATGAAACTTCAGACAATTGCAAGATCATGAAAGCTGATGAAAAGGGTTTTTTTTTCCCCATACATTGAATTAATTTCATCCACAACTAATCACAGCAAAGCTCAAGTCTCTCAAGTTCTAAGTGGAACATCTAGTGTTTAACCTAATTACTTATTTCTCCCAACACCCCTTCATGCAGAACCCAGTTTTCAGCACAAAAACAATTTAAAAGTTCACACTTTATGACAGCTCCACAGGTACCGCTATCATCTATTTGGCCTGGCACATTTTTAAAGGGGAATTCACAGGGTTTTCTCTCCAGCCAACACAAACCAAGGACATTCCCCCCTGCCCCATATATATATATCATCGTAAAACTGAAGTGTACTCTGATAAAAGCAAGGAGAGGTGACAGGAAAAGCCAAGATGCAGTTATTTGAAGGGCCTGCAGAAGGCCAATTCTTAATTAAAAACTTCATCTGGAACATAAACTACAAGCTCCTCAAGCCCAAAGCGTTCCTAGTGCATCACCCGCAGGGGAATCTGGCGACCACCGAGACCTCACGCCTTGGGGAAGCCTCGGCCAGGTACGTGTGAGGTCGTCAGCACGCACGCTTGGGATGCTGTGACGGAAAAGGAGCAGGGAAGCCAGGGGACCCCCTTGGTAACGGTGGCAGGCACAAAGGGGGCCAAAAGGGAATTTTTATTGAGAAGGGAGGCCCCATGTCGTGGGGGCTTCACCTAAACATAACCCCGAATATCCACACAGGCAGGCTGAGGTCCGCAGAGCTCATCGCACCCCATGGCGTGCCGCCCACCGCCTGCGCAGGAGCCAGCGCGGGATTAATTGCCCTTTTGCTTTATTTTCTGCCCTAACAATGATGCTATGGGCACCATCAGCTGTGTGGAAACTGCTGATTTCCATCTCCTCCTCCCACCCTCCTCGTACACCCATCGCCCATCCCAAAGCCCACCAGCATTTCAGAGGGGCTCAACCACGCCGGGGTCACCTACACCTCGCAGAGCCATACGTTGTAGTTCTTACGGTAACAACCAAAAGCCAGGCTAACTGTGGAATATCCTACAATTTTGTGCCAGGCTCCTCAGCACAGAAGCTCCTCTTTTTCCAAAGCGAACGGGTCGCTAAAAAAAATGACAGGCAGCATCCATTACATCTCTGTTATATTTAGCAACAGAGAATCCATCTGCATTATTCCTGGTCTCATTAAAGACTTGGCTCCTTGTAAATATTATGTCTGTAATCCACACATTCTCCCTCCGCACCGTGCTGCTGGGGTCTGTTTAAGTAATAATTGGTATGTGTTGCTGCAAAGAAATAGTGGTGGAGTGTTTGACAACATTACACAAGTTGATGTACACGGGAGCAGCGGCGGGTCCTCCCGCAAAGGATCAGTTCTGCAAGGTTCCTACCAGCATCGCCACAAAAAAAAAAAATCACAGCCACGGAACCCTGCGCTCTCTGGGTGCAAAGAACGGGGATGATTTGGTGAACCTTGACTTGGTCACCATGGTGGTGAAGGTTCCTTCTTAATCTCACGCTGGTGGGGATTAGGAGAGGACGTGGGCAAGGCAGAGCCCAGAACTCCACAACCAAGCAGGTTGCTTGAACTGTGTAAAACCTGCTTCTGGCAGGAGGGGTGGGCAGAAGCCCAGAAGTAAGCAGGGCAGTTGCTTTTAGCAGGACCACTGGTTTTTGTTGGTTGAAAGGATACACAAAACTCCTGCCAGATAAGGTTGGAGGAGCGAGTCATGAATAATTAAAATGTACTAGGGATGTACTCAGTACCTTGGGTTTTATTTGCCTTTTACAGTAAAGTCCCAGAACAGATGGGACTTTATGGGTGCCTGTCAAGATGCCTACCTTGATCCAGCCAGAAGACCACACATTTGAAAAACAGGCTGAACTATCCAAAATAACCATGTAAAGCAAGTGCACACGGCTCCTGTCAGCTGTGGAGTGGGGGGACCCTGGAAGGTGATGGCATCCCAGGGGCTGTCCTCCCCTGGCCAAACCGCAGAGCGGGGACAAGCCTTCGGCATCCCCCTGGAGTGTGCTCTGCTCCTGGAATTTCAGGATGGGCTAAATTCCTGGCTGGAACTTCAGGACAGGCTAAAAACGCCATTAAAATCCCAGAAGTTGGCAACCCCACGTGGAGTTGATGGGTCCATCAAAATAGGTGCTAAATATCAGACCTCTCCAATTCCACCATGTTTCTCCCCTCCAGCTCTTCTTTCTTTTTCCTAATCCCATGGAAGTTACAAATAATACAACCCAGGCACTAACAAACCATTACAGAGCAAACAAACACCCCCAGCTCCACCAGCTGGATCACCGAGATCTTCCCACGCAGCACCAAGCCCAAGCACCACGAACCCAACCGACCAAAGCCCGTGCAGCAGGGATCACCTCGCAGTCTCAGCACAGCAGGGCATCAAATCTAGGTGAGACTGGAGCAAAATTGGACTCAGGCTCCTCTTTATTTTATTTCCTCTGGCAAATGATAAGGAACAAAGAAGCGAATCACAGGAAGAGGAATGAGAGCTGGCGCAGGCGCACGTGGACGTGACAAAGTGCATTATGGAATCGCATCTTCCAGTATCACGTGCGGCAGTGAGGAAAACCACCAATTCCCAGCTAAAATGTTTGTGTTATCCCAGTCAAGAACGAAACCAGCAGTGACGTGACAAACCCTGCCCTCCAAAGCTCCAGTGATCCCTGCGAGGGGACCCCGACGACCACCCTGCACGGTCCTTACCCGCCTGCGAGCCCCGATGCCACTCCACTGGTCAGAGCCTGCCATCTATTACGTCCAAAAATAATTTTCGTTTTAGGAGTTAAGTGGGCTGTGCCGAGGCAATAAAAGGTATTTCAGGGCTTTATCCTTCTCGCAACAAAACTGAGCGGGAGAACAAGCATGAGAATGACTCAGAACCACGTCCCGTTTCCTTTCGCTCTTGTCTCCAAACCCTGGAGCCTGGCTCAGGGGGTGATCACAAGCTCTGTGGAATAACCAAGCACACAAAAAGGTGGGATTTGAGCGAGGCGGGGAGCTACAAACAGATCCGGAGGGAGGGAAACTGCTGGGGGCGAGGGGTCCCTGTACTCTGAAAAACCCTGAATTTCTACAGCAGGTTTGAAGAGCTCCTCGGCAGCAGCTCTGCTTCTTTAAGTTACTAGAGCAAAGCAAGGAACACTTGCTCGATCTGAAGTGAGGAGTAAATCCGACACCTCTCACATTTATGAGACAGCATCACCCACTAGATTTAACAAAACACTCGCACGTTGCCAGTGCTGCCTTGAGAGAAGCTTTGCCATTTCTCCCGCTTAAACACGAAGCCACTTTCAACTCCCACAGCACCAAACAAACAGCTAAAATGAACCCACCTTTTCCAAAAGCTCAGGCAAACCCAGATTCAGGGTTTATTTTTTTTCATTAAAGGCCACGTTCTTACCAGAGTCAGCTGAACTGGAGGAGTTTGGTCTGAAGTGCAGCCAGCCTGATGGATAAATCCCCCTCCCTGGCCAAAGGTTTCCGTACGTGGCTTCCAACCCCCTGCCTGTGACCCGAGGCTGATGGCTTTCCTCACATGAGGAATATTACCATGGACCCCATGACACGAAACAACAGCATTAGAGATGGTCTGTGCTACAGCTTGTGCTGTGAGGAAATTCCTTTGGATGTTTTCCAGCCAGGATAAGCACGAGTGGGAAAGGGCACAACTTTGCCCGGGAAAAGTGGGGTGGGATCAGGGGGTGCTGGCAGCAAGCAGGGCTGTGGGATGCCTCTCTGCGGGACATCCCCCTCTGGAGCCCTGCCCAGCCAAACCCTGGGGACCCCAAACAGGCCGGGCTGGGAAGAAAACTACCTTAAACCCATGGGATGCTGACAGCAAGAAAAGATCATCGACGACTTGTACGCTCTAAAGTTGGTGATAAAACTCCGGAGCGAGGAAGCGTCTCAGTCTGAAATTCTACAGGAAAAATGGAAAGTCATTTCAGAACACAGGCGTGCCTCACCGCCCTGGCTGAACTATCTTATTTACATTCAGTTTTAGAGCCGCTCGGTTGTGACTCTTAAAGGGGAAGATGCTCTGATTGCCAGTGACTGGGAGAGCTGGGACCAGGTGAGGCTCAGCCCCCAGGCCAGGCTGGGACCAGGTGAGGCTCAGCCCCCAGCCCCAGCTGTGCCCGGTTTGCTGACGGTGGCAGCTGGAGCTCCGGCTCCACTGATCTCTAACAGGTGGGTTTCACAAACCCCTCCCAAAATCACAAGCTCCTTTCTAACAGTATCACCCTGCATTTACGATGCTCCAATTTTCCAGAAAAAGACTTGCCGCTGGCTGACATTTCCCAAACAACCGCTTGTATGGGAACTTCGGGCTGCCCCAGCAGCAGAAAGTTTTGCGAGGCGAAGAATGCAAATCTTTGTTCGAGCTCCGAGCCCGGTGGACGCAGCCATTCCCCGGGCCAGCTCCGGAGCTCCAGCACAAATCAGCTTTACGGTAAGAACAGATTACGGAACACATCGCCACGAGTAATTTTTTTTTTTTTTTTACTACAGGATGCGTAATTGAAATGTCTGCGATGCAACAATCACCTTTGAATTCATAAATAGCTCATAGTATTCTGAACACACTCGCCTGTAATGAGACCGGCTTCAATTTTCCTTGGTAAAGAGACCTTTAAAGAATGCTAAAGCAGGTCGGCGCCCTTACGCACTGATGGAAGCAGGAACAAAAGCATTTTGTCACCAGGCATCTCGTCTATCATCATTTTCCTCACTCTGCTTAAACAAACTGAAAAGTACGTGCCTTTTTTGTGTGTGGTTTTTTTCTCCCCCCCCTCCGCCCAAATATCCGCAATAACTGCGATTTCATCCCCGTCGCTAAGCCACCATCTGTATGAAAACAACGGTCCATTATACCTCACCGGCCCCGGCTATCGTTTTTCCTCCTTCCCTAATGTTTTTTAAAACACGGGATTAAAATGTCATCCCACCCCTCCCGTTCGGGGGAGCCGTGTGTCTCCCCCTCCCCTGGTCACGGTACACTTAATCAAGTGTGAATGATTAGAGTCCTTCAATTAGAGCCACGGACATTCAGCGCAGCCAATTCCAAGGCGGCGCAGAAGTGTAAGCTGGAAGAAGAAATTACTTCTACTACTTTTGAGATCTCCATCTCCCACTTTCCTCCTCCCCAGCCCGGCCAGGCAGAGCCGGGGAACCCGGCAAAGTACCCAGGGCTCAGTCCCCGGCAGGATTTACCTTGGGGCTCGTCCCTAGGCAGGACAAAAGGCCATTCTTTCCCCCTCGGCAAGTCCAGCAAGTTGGGCGGG
>NW_010395577.1:27085-38314 GCF_000710305.1 Buceros rhinoceros silvestris | reverse complement strand
ATAATTAAATATATATAAATGTATTTTGGCAATACTTCAATGGTAACTTTGTCTTAGAGCTTTAAAAAAAAATTAAGCATAAGCAGTAAAGCTGTAAAACTCTTCAGAAATACAGGAAGCTTGATCAGGAAGGAAAAAAAAGAAAACCCACACTTTTTGGGCGGAAAAGCCACCTTCCGTCTGTATCAGCCACACTGGCTAAGGAAATTTTACTGATTTTTTTTTTTTTTTTAATCTTTTGAGCCCAAGCACCATGACTCTGTTCTCTCTCTGATAGTCTCTGCCCTGTGTTACTCAAGAGCAAAACCACAAATTCTTGATCAATAGGACACTAGGTATCAGTATGGACAAATTTGTGAACATCTACAAAGCCGAGCAGAAGGGCTGGTTACTACCTTTTACTCCCACAAAGGCTTAAATAGTTATATTTTTCATACCCGAAATCTACAAGGTCAAACCTACGAAATTCTCTTGTTTCTTCTATTTAGTTATACCCCAGCAAACCACAAATATCCTTATCCTCTGAGGGCAGAATGGTGACACCATCACCAGCACAGACACTACGGTCCCAATTATATGTTGCACTGTTACGCCTGGCAGAACTTGGGAGCTGTTTGACGTTCTTTTGTCTTCCTGAGCTGGCAGAAAATAAGAGTCTGAGATGCGTATTTCCCTACCCTTGGTTAATCTAATTGGGTTGATCACTCATTTTAAGTGCCAGCATTAACTGTTCGATGATCCTGTTTTGGAAAGCAGTTGTGAGAGGAAGTGGAACTGAAGCACAGGAAGATCAGCTGGGAGCTCTCAAAAGCAATAAAACATAGAAGGAAAAAGTAAATGAGAAAGAGAGGATGATCTGGAAAGAAAATGCTAGGAATGCCAGAAAAGAGAAAGACAATAAATAGCATCTCTGAAATTGCCTTTCCAGCTCTTTGTAACATTCAGTTTCACCAAGACATTTACTCGGCGTACCAGCAGCACGTTTAGTCATTGTTTATTTCATCTCCTTAAGAACTTTATTCTCACTTTACTGGGATATCTGTTGTGAGTAAGGGGAAGTGGACGGTTCACAGGCTGTGTACAAAAGTAGAAAGTGGCCTTCCCATAAGGATGTGTTCAGTCCCAATTTCTAACACAGAAGGCATTTTTGTTAAATGAAAAAAAAAAATTACCCGTGTTCACAGTGCTCTGGGCATCAAGTCAAGTAATACCCATTTTTCTGACAAAAATACATTCTTGTCTGGAACTTGCAAAAGCAGAGAAGTCATTATAAGCCCTTCAGGGGTGAGTTAAGATAAAAGTATAATAAAGAATACCTAGTTATCAGTGATCAGATGACATGCAGGAGAAAGTAGAAAACTTTATTATTCGCTAAAAAAAAAAAAAAATACAAAAAGGAGGTGTGGGTTTGCAGCATCTGCTGCAAAATCCTGCACACCGGGCCATGTTATTGGTACAACAATAAGAAGATTTTATATTTGCTAGCAAGTTTATTTTTGACACTGGTGACAGCACTAGTCAGAGAATAATCAACACTGCCTAATAACACAGACAACCGTTCATTAAACGATAAGAAGAAACTGAGTTGAGTATTTTAACATAAATTAGTAGCAGGCATCTTTCAGATGTGTTATGTTATCATGAGGAAAGCTGAGGGGTTGCAGCCGCAATATGGTTCTAACGTACTGAGGTACTGAATGATAGACACATAAAAGACTTTGATGACTGTGAAATTAAAGGCATCCCGGCAGGTAGACCTTATCCTAGTATTGCGGAGAAACAAGAATAAATGAGACATTTCTCACTTCACATTCAGTTAAAAATATTCTTGACTTCAAAGTTTAGCTTATTATTAAAAGGACTGACAATAAAAGCAGGGCTCATCCTGTTTGTAAAGAAATAAACTGCCGATTGTCAAGGGGCTATCTTTTGGTACCTTTGATATCAGAAATGGAAACCTTCCGTGACTAGGGGACTGAACACAAACAAGATCTTTGAATCAGGGTGACATAAGCTATCACTTGAAAAGATGGCTGAGCAAAAAAAAGACAAATGTACTTTATCATGGTAAAAATTGGATTGCTGTTAGAAAAAGAAAAGAGAAAAATCATAATCAATATTAAAATTTTCATACACTAAATATGTAAAATAGTGTAATTGTCTCAGTCTATACACTTTGTTTACCTAAATTTAATATTTACACGGTACTTTTTAGAAAACAGATGATGGGAATATTTCTAAATTCTTTCGGTTAGTAAAAGGCCATCAGAATTAGCTGATTGTAAAACATCATGTTAATATTTACATTGACTCATTTAATTATTTAAATCCAAATAAATTTAACAACATTTTTTTAAAAAAGCAAACATACATTAAACTTTGTGGGTGTACAGAGAGATCTAATTTGTCCAAGAACCTTTTTAATAGCCTTAGAGTAAGAACTGTGGTATGTGTATTGAATTTTCCTGTCTTGAACCAGAAGAATGGAAACTAAATGCTCAAAAACTCTCAAACACAGATGTCAATAAAGATTTCCTTCTTTACTAGGATCTTACCATAACTTGGCCCTTTAATTTCAAGAGTGAACCCAGCTAAATCCCTAGTTACAAACAGCGAGAATATTTCTGGTAAAAATAACTGAAATTAGCTTCCCATAAACTAATACTGCAGGCAGGAAGCGGGGAAAAAATAACCCTAACGCTGTCAATAGGGAGCACACAGAGAAATGCACCTTCTCCACTGTCACAACGGTTGTGAACGAAAGGCAATGGGAACAGAAAAGCAAACAAAAACATCCCTTTCTAATTTCAATCTATCTATCTGTCAGTGCCGTGGCAGCAAACAGTCCTACAGGGTTAACAAGGAGGACATGTAGAGTGTGAGGCTCAGAGGAGCACCAAAGGTACCCATACCCAGCTGTCATGCAAGGTGGGCACGAGAAGGTCATTCAACACTTCCCACACCAACCTCCAACCAACTGTGCTCCATCTGGAATACACCATTCAGAAGACTTCCAGTAACAACAAAGTTCCCACAACTCTTAGGAATCTGCAGCAGGCCCTCACATAGAAAGATGTCTTCCCAAACACACATTTGAATTTTTGTAGCCGAGCAAGTGATCACATCATGTTTTGTCTGCTAAGTCAGACAAGGTCGGTAATGTTACAAATCAATGCCCTGCATACAAATTGATTTCTTTAAATCTTTATCTCAGAGAAACTAGAGTGAAGAAAGAACATGTAAAAAAAAAATTGCCAAATGTTCCCAGACAGTTACAGCACCGTTTTCATAAATCTAGATTTTAAGGTCTTCTAATACATGTAATATTTGAGTCCTCCAACTATTCTTCCTACCAATTCTGCAACACAGGTACAACAAATGATGTAGCAGTTACACCTGTGCTGGAGTTAGAAGAAACCCACCTTCTTTTTTCTGTATTTTCTTGCATTTGCTTTATTAAAACCATGGAACCATGTGTTCAGTTCATCTACCAAGACTACTCAAATGACTTCAAATTCACTGATGTTGCATCTTTACAAGTCTTTACACTCGATATGCAAGATGCATATAAAGTTAGCATCTATTTTATCACATTTATTCCAAAGAAGTAAGCTTTTTACACCTTTGTATTACATGTCAGTAAAACTCCCTTTCTTTCACATTAAAGAAGAGGTTCTAGACCCCATAATTCTAGACTCCATATACACGGGTGAAGTTCACGGGAAATCAGACTTGTAAAATCTCCCATAATACAGAATGGAAAAGGTAGTGACATCAATAGCTATAGAAAGATTTGAAAAGGCAAAAATGAACATTATGAAGGAGACAGGAGGCATAAAATGCTCAAGAATGTACTTAGCACGAGCTTCAGTATGAAAAAGGGGTATTCTTCTTAAAGATCACAAGCATTTCCTTTCATAATTCATCTTCTGTCACAGAATGAAACACTGGAATTTATTCTTTCATAAAATAAGTCCCATGACGTTGGACTATAGCTCAGCGGGTATCTAATTGCTTTCCTTCTTGTAATCATACATCAAAATCAACAGACAACAAGGAAGCTAAATAGCAGTGCGGAGACTAAATTTGTAGCATGAACTCATATGTGTGCTCTGCATACATGACAGCTCTGAATGCTGCCTTTTCTCTTCTTGCCTCTTTCCACTTTTATCATGTTGACTTGATAATTTCCGATTTCGCTGTTTGGCCAAAATGTAGACTGGACAGGACTTGAGTCAGAATCTCGTCCCTTTGCTATTACAGGTCTGACGCTCATATGAAGACAGGTCCAGAGCACTGTTGCTCTGCTGATGACAAACCCCATTTTCAATATAAGCATACCAAAAAGTTGTGTGAGCTAAAAGGTAATGTTTTATCTTCCCAATTCATGCAGGGAAGGCAATCAGCCATTCCTGTTTGCAGCTGACTTGATGATTTGACCATCGAGCACTTCTAACCGAGTACAATCAAGAGTTCAAAAAGATGGGAACAAACATTAATGTTAGGTTTGCAGAGAGAAATGGAAGAGCTGAAAATAGCCAGTAACTTTGGCCGCGCACTATCTATTCCACAGAAATTCTTGCATTGCGTGTTGCACTACAGGCTCGAAACAACCTAAGGAACAGCGCAGTGGTACAGACTTCTGGAAATGATGGAGAAAAGCTCTCTAACTAGCTTCAAGTTTAGTCTCTTCTCTGACACGTGGGAAAAAGCAGGTTCAGACAAGGGGATCTCAGTGATCAAATCCTAAGATGTGTGGCCGTACTGCTTGGAGAGCACATGAAAGCAATTGTTGAAAATATTAATCCGACATAGAACTTGTTGGTTATTTTCAAGCGTAAGTCATATTTTGTGCCCTTGCAAGGGGCAGAAGCAAGGGAAAAGAAGTGTATTACTTAGCAATAAAATAAATTGGTATTGCCATGAATTTAATGGCTGCTCCTGCAAAATCCAGAAGTTGCTATCAGAGGATTTGAGGTCATTGTTCAGTAGAATATAAACGACTTCAGCTACATTTCAAACTACCTGTATGAAAAGCTTCAATTCATAAATTGCTTGCCAGACCTTCAAACCACGTACGTGAATTACCATGCTCTGACCAGTTTATTTATGAAAAGACACCATCATTCAAATAAAAATATTTCCTAGTCAAAAGGCTGGAAGATCATTCTGTGTAAAAAAACCAACCGAACAAAAAACCAACCAAACCAAAAAAACCCCCAAAGCTACCCCCCAACACACACACAGAATTGAGGATAACCAGCACACAAACACCTTCAGCTTTTCTTTTTATGATGCTCCAAGCAGATTCAGATAAAAAAACAAACCACAAAAATAGAAAAAAGAATGACACCCGCTCATCATCTAGAAAACACATTAGAAATTGTGATTTGAGATCTTTTTCAATTGGGACTACTACAAGAAAGTAGAAACTTCTCTTTCAGAAAAAAAATCCCTACTGCTTTGTTCCCATGTACAAATAAGAAAACACTATGTACAAAGATGTTAATAACGGCAATAATAATGTAAAAGGGTTGAAGATGAAAATATAGATGAAAATACCAGTTTAGTCACAGCATTCTTGAGAATATTATGGGAAAAACAGAGGAAGAGAAAAGAGGAGTTTAGCAATAATTAACTGAAACATGAATCATAACTGCACATGGACAGAAAGCACAAAGGTAAAGAAAGAGGTTGTGCAATTAAACTAGTTGAGTTGGGTTTGGTTTTTTTTAGTAACCTTATTTAATCAATTACCTTGATTATACGACCACTGCTGTTACCTAGGGAGTTCAAAATTCTGCTGAAAAGATGTCTACTGCAGGTCCATAACTACTGAAATATTGGACCTTGCTAAAACAAGCAATCAAACCAACCTGCCAATTCTGCAGACATATTGTTAATGATTGGTAAAGCTTAAACGCAGTTTTGTTCCTGACATTCAGTAATTTTGAATTAAGACCTGTGCACTGACTGAATACTGCTGGGTTCACTTATATGCCTAAAAATTAAGCATGTAGTTAATTTCTTTGCTGAATCGGGACCTTATGTAAAAAGTTTTACTTTTATCAGATGCATATCAAAGAGTATAATCTTAGAGACCATTTTTGAATTTGAATGCTGACAGCCTGGCTTCCCTGACTTAAGAATTTCCAGACTTCGTGGTTTATTTACATAAAAATTAAGGACAGGCATATCCTTTATTTGATTAAAAGGAATTAATTAGGTAATAGAATAATGTTTTAATTTTGTGACACAATACCCTATGCTAGAATGCGAGATTAATTTTTCTCGTAGCTATTAATTTGCATTGCTTGTACGCTGGCTTTTCTGGTAGAGGCAATATTTTGTAACGGCTGGAGAACTGGGAGATAAACTGCAAGTGAATAAGAATGAGTTCTGTTTTCTGACTGCTAGTGTTTTTCTGTGTAATTTTCAATAAATGCAAACATCATGGCTCAATTTACTCATCACACAAAAACAGTGGAATTAATAAATGTGATTGACTGTCAAAAGATCAAGTTGTGAAATTGAGATTTGGTAACCAGCAATACAGAGCATGGGTAGTTTATTGCTGCAAAGCTGTCAACTTAGGTTACCAGTTCAACAAAGCTGTTTTTCACACGTGGCATGTGCTTAGATGACATGGTTAAATTATGACCTGCTACCTGTTCTGGGCCTTTTTACCTCAGGAAACGAAGCTCAGTTGGTCCAGTCACTTGTTTGTGTGGTTGTTCTCCAAACCTCAAAGACATCAGTTTTCAAGAAGCTTCACACAAGTCCTCAACCAGGTGGAGAAGGGAGCCCTTGTCAGCTTCCCTCAATGACAGAAAGGCTGAAACGCTCATGCAACCCCACTTGCAGTGTTACTTCACCAAATCAAAGAATAATTCAGGGTGGAAGGAACCCCTGCAGATCATGCAGATCAACTCCCCGCTTTGAGCTGGGTCTTCTAGAGTGGCTCAGGGCCATGTATAGTCAAACGTTGAGCATCATTATGGAGAAAGATTCAGAAACCTCTCTGGAAACCTGTTCCAGTCTCTGATCATTTTGACATAAAAAAAATAAAATAAATTTCTTTATATCTAACCGTGTTGCAACTTAGTCCATCACCTCTTGTCCTACTATTGGACACCTCAGGCTGGAGAGCCTGGGTCTGCACTTCCCATCAGGTTTTTCCAATTTTATCATTCAGGAAAAAAAGAGCTTTAGTTATTAGCAGCTGCAATAGGAACGGCTGAGACAAAACTGATTCAAAAAAATAATAAATAACCATCATGTAACTCAGTTGACATCTGTGAGGTAACAAAAAGGAAAACTATTCCAGGCTTTCATTATTTCAACTCATGGCCATGGCTTGGGGTAAAAAAGCTCTCTTCCTCTCTTGCAAGTTCAGTGTAACTATAGTATATAGAAAGAACAAAAAAAGTACCTCTCCTTTTGTTGTTCTTCCCCTGAAATTAGAAAGAATTGAAAACAAAGTGATGTTTTAAAATCTGGTTTCTTTTCTTTTAAAGGATTTTGAAAATGCTTGTTGTTTTTACTGAACTATTTTCCCAAGGGCAGTGAAGTCTCAGTTTGCAAGTACCTACGTATTAAAAGATTTTTTTTTCAGTGGCAAGCAGCTTCTTGACAGACAAAGGCACAAAGATGAATGACTGGAGACTGAAGCTAAGCAAAGTCTGACTGGAAATATTTTAAGAGTGAGTGCAATTAATCAATGGAACACCTCACTTAAGGATATGCTGGATTCTCTGCAGAACACTTTAAATCAAAAATGGATGTCTTTTATAAATATATGGTCGAGCTTAGCCATAAATTATTAGGCTGTACAAAGATGTTCAATAGATGAAAAATCTTGGCCTGAGTTTTAATTGGATGTCAAACTAAATGTTGTAGTTGCTTCTTATGAACTGAAGATTTTTGACTCTGCAAATAAGTAATTTTCAACTTCTACAAAGCAGTGGTTTCAGTAAAAGTTTGTAAGAGCAGGAGCTAGAATGTGGAAGACCTCGGATATGCAATGGAATAAGGTTTGTGTGAGAACTCCACCCATAGGGTCTCATGTCCCAGACCTGTGAATAGTTGGGATGCTGGTTGCAGCATGACTCTTCAGGCTTCTAATGATGCAGGACAGGAGGAAAAAACAAAAAAACCCATCAGCTGTTCAGGAGTAATATTTACCAGGCACAGATTATAGTAGAAGGCATGATCCGTTCCTCCTCAGTAGTTTACGCTGCTCCTGCCACAGAAAGTGAACAAGGATCTGCCACATGCTTGCGGTTCTGTCAGGCTGTGTGAAATCAGTGAGCACTGCAAAAAAAGAGCTGATCTGCCTGGCAAAAAACACTTGGTGCTGAGGACCCAGTGACCTCGTCCAGATTAACTCTAAACCAGTCCTGTGGGTAAACACCAGTTTCTAGAGCAAGAAGAGTTAGTTGCGTTCCTGGAGCACACACAGCTCTTGGCTCTTCCCTGTGGATGATAGGTCACACACTCCAACACCTCCATTTGGTAAGAACTAAAGCATGGTAAGTGGGGACAATAGTAGGATTTATTTCAAAACCACACTCCGGATCTGAACTAAAATGCTAATGTAGATATTGCCTCAGAGTCCTAACAAACTGAGCCCAGATGCAGCTGACAAGCGCAAAGACAATTTTCCTGAGAGGGTACTTTTGTGTCTTTATAGCTGCAAAAGGATCTATTACATCCCTGATGACTTGGGGAATAGAGACAAGCTTCTCTTTGCAATATACAAAAGCTAGAAAATTACCAACAATGAAAATGGAGTCTATCTTTTTTATGTGATTTAAGGAACTGGTGCCCAAACAATAAGACTGTTTCTGTTTTAATTTAAAAGCAAAGTAAAAAATAGATTTATATAATCCCTTCCTCCCCCTGCAAACTAATGTGATCTGGAATACTATTTCCTTGCTATCTTCCCTGAGAAAACAGATTCACATGAACATGTTTTCCAGTTGAAAATTAAAAGTATTCCGTTTCTTGAAAAGATCAAATACTGTCTCTTGAAAGACATTTGCTTGCCTCTAGGCTGTCCTCAAAAGTCAGGACAGTCATTCAATTTTTTTATTGTGGATTTCTGACAAAAAAAAAATCTACCAAATTATTAAAAGGTCTAAGCAAAGGACTTAGTTATGCTTTTTTTTTTTTTGGCAATTATTAATACCCACTAGAATTTTGCTTCATGCAATTTCCAGATGAATAAGTTCTGTCTAATACATTTCCTCAATTTAGGACAATAAGTATTCTGCTTTATCTAGGAAAGGGTTTGTGTTTTCTTTTAAAAAGGTTGTATTTCATTCTTTCATACTATAAATAATAACACTTCAATTTTCCTGTGAAAGTATCTGTGTTCAGCTGACTTGTAGATAAGTCTGGACCAAATAATTTTGGTGATCTAGGGTGATCTCATATACATGACATGCCAAAGGACTCCCCTGAATTGCATTTTCTTTAACCTACAGCAGAGCTTTAGAAAAACATTTACTCTTGACTTGCTAGTAAGGTAGAATTGAATGAAAGCTTCAGTAAATTGTTCTAATAAATATCTCTGCATTTTAGCTGTTTGCATGATGTGCTCTGAAAACTTTGGAATTTATTAATATCTTCTGATATATGCACCAGAACTAGACACAGAATTTCTTCTAAAAATTCTCCTATTTATCTGCCCATTCATCCAAGAATCCTGTCTTGTTGAGTGCAGCATCACACTGATTACATTCTTTTCAGGAACACTGCTTTCCAGAAGAGGTGAGTATGATCTAGAAGAGAGGAGGAGGAAATGTATTAAGACATGCTGCTCTCTTACTTATCAGGATCCCTTGGTGCTAGCGACTTGCTTTCATTACTTAAAATTCCCTAAGCTTTGCAATGCCTTATGAGAGATTACTTAGATTCTAACTCAAAATTGTAAAAATTTATTATTCTTTTTCCTTAACAGAAATCATAATTTCATCAAAGCAAGACAAGTTTGGCAGGAGGCAATTTTTCATAAATCCATATGGGTCATTTTTCTCTTCCCTCTGTCTGCTCATTATCAGTTCAAAACTTGTATCATGCACTCCATTTTGTAGGACTCACTTCAGCCTACATCAACTCAAACTACTCTTTACAGTCTTTTAACTTACTAGGGCAGTGTTAGCTTTCTTCCAGTTCCTTTGAAGTTCTTCAGTGGCCCAAGACATTAAAATTCATTACAAACAGTCACAAGGTTCTTCGACCAATTTGTCAGAAAACTTAAAATACATAATTATTTAGAACTTGTTCTAAAATGCCTAACCATTGCCCACACAGGTTACTGCAGAAAAACTTACAGAGTTTGTTTTGCCAGTTGTTCCCCCAAAAACAGACACAGAAAGTACAAGAATATTAAATCAACGCTTCCATGTTTATACATTGTTCCTGACAATACTTCCTCCTAATAAGGAACTAGTATCATTGTTAGATTTACTTTGGTTCCTGTCATACTTAAACATGTTTTATTGCTACTCTCCTTTCTCTTATCATCCTAGAATCGCAGAATGATTTAGGTGGGGAAGGATCCCCAGAGGTCACCTAGAACAAATCTCTGCCCAGAGCAGCACTAATCACATCAGATTGCTCAGGACCCTGTTACGTTCCCAATGTTCCTACCTTCTGACTGCCATCAGTTGTCACCACTTTCACTTTCTACTTTTTTTTTTCCTTTAAATGCCAGACTGTAAGCTAGCTAGTATTCTGTTTGTTTGGATTTTATATCATAATCCAGGCAGCCTGTTAACCCAGGACAGTCTGGATATGGAATAATATTATTAAACAATTCACAACTATAAACTGTATTAATTTAACTGTAAATCTCTATGTTCAATAGTCCTTTATTTTGTTGTTGTTCAAGAAGTTGACATTTCTGACATATTTCATCCAAACTGAAGTCCTTTATCATACATCTTCATTTTCTCCTCTGTATATCATAATTACATCCTGAGTTCATCATCTTGTTTTCTACTGATCTATTGGTCTTCTGCAAACATCAGGAAATAACTTTATACCAATTACTTGCTTCATATTTCTCTAATCTCACAGGAATCCCTTAAATATTCATTTTCTTTCAGTAGGCCACTGACACAGCAACAAGAAATGCTATTTTTGAGTGCTCCCTCTTGACTTTTGTCCACTTGATCTTTCCTAAAGAGGCTCTGACTGCTGAATTTAACACTCCAATCATGT
>NW_010395577.1:26617-26962 GCF_000710305.1 Buceros rhinoceros silvestris | reverse complement strand
TCTTTCCAGCAGGCTTCACTATTACGTAAGGTTGAATTTATGTTTATAGATGAACAATTACAGGTCTTCTCATTTGAAACTCAAGTACAACCAAGTAAAGAATGTCTTCACCATTGACATTTTGACCAACTCTGCAAAATATCATAAATTTACATTAAAATAGGTATACTTTCTCTCTTCCCTATATTCTTTTTTGAATTTCAGTGCCATGATCTTCTGACCATTTTGGTCCACTTATCTCTCCCTGAGTTTCCATCCCTGTTTTAGTGAAGAGGAAGCCATACAATTTATTAAGCCTCTGCTCAGGACAGAAGGCAGCCACTGTTCCGTTACACTATTTCTGTG
>NW_010395577.1:16181-26496 GCF_000710305.1 Buceros rhinoceros silvestris | reverse complement strand
TGCCTGCTCTCTTCTTTGGCTTTTTGGCTTGACTAGATGTTTTGAAAGATTTAAAAGTTACTCCCTGTCATTATTTTTTTATTTTTAAAGTTATTTGGTAACTAACAAAAGAAGCCCAAGAACTTTGCTTTTAGCTTCAACACTTTAGTAATCACCAATCATTATGGCAAGAGGTGCAAGTTCTTTTCATCTATACGCAAATGCCATTATTGCTGGTTTTGGAAAATTGCTTATTATCAGCTGGGAAGCAGTATGTTTTCAGTACTGTGCAATTCCTAGAAAGCAATTTTCCCTTGTTTGAAAATAATTTTAAGCTTACATACCTCATGCACAACACACCTTTTAATATTAACATCTACCTTCCAGAGAAAGTTTTCTGGAATACATTTGCTTTGACAACTTTTCAATCTTCTTGTCAGTATACTCAGCAAGAAGTTATACCCTCCACATCCAGCAACATTTGTATCCAGAAATGATCATACACAACTGAGGCAAACACACTTTCCACATGCCCCAAAAGCAGAGAGTGAAGTAAGCAATTCTAAATGCCTATTTTAATTTCATACTTCTTTGTAGTGTGAATCTCTAGTTTAGATACTTGGTGGGAGTTGTACTATTGAAGAAAAGTATTAAAAGTAGCTTCATAACAGATACTTTGCTTTCTTGAAAGCTATTGCTGTAGCAGTTCTCTGGTAGAACTACTTCAGAAGTTATCTAGAAACTAGCACTAGATTAAAGGTTTCATGAATCTGATGGCAGCTCAAATAAAGTGATGCCTGATCTATTACAGAATATAAAATTAATTACTGCAGAAAAGCTCTGTTTAAGGACTGACATTATCCCTAATTTAGAGATTATTCCCCTCTTCCCAGTACAATCACTACAAAATCACTACCTCATCTACAAAAAATAAATATATAAATCATAGCACTATGACAAAATAAAGCCATTATTCGTATATGAAAAACAAGAAAACAGATCACTTTGCAAAGACTCTGCTATTGTCTAGAAATACAGGAACCCAGAATTAAAAGTTTCAATGCTCCAGTAATGCCAACGTTTTCAGAATTATACAGTGTTAAAGATAAACCATCTTTAGTGTTCTAAACATAACACGAATGGTCATGGCTCAGCAATTTCAGAATCACAGGATCACAGAACAGGGAGCTCAGGAGATCAAATAGTCCAGCCTCCTGCTCAAAGGAGAGTCAAACCAAAGTTATTCACGTTACTAAGATCTTTGTTTTTCAGAAATACTTATTTGCACATAGAGTCATATTCAGTTAAACTCAGAGGTTATGGCACTCTGTTTCATTGTTACTGCTTTTAAAACCTGAAGGTGGATTTGGAAAAAAACAGTAACAATAAATGTATACTGAATTAAACAGGATTAAAATAAAATCTACTCATCCTTTTTAGTTGATAGGGGAATCTGTAGTGATTTCAGCCTACCAGTATTATTTCACTGCTAATACTTTAGTTTTTTTAGTTTACAGTACAAAAACCAAAAAAAGACGAGAGTCTACATTCGCAGAATCACTGAAGAACTGAGGTAGGAAGGCACCTTGGAACATTGTCTAGTCCAACCTCCCTGCTCAAAGCAAGGTCTACATTTCAGTTTGTGCTCATTTCCTCCTGTCCTTTTACTAGGCACCACTGAAAAGATTCCAGCTATGCCTTTTTTGCTCACCGCATCAGGTATTCATGCACACCGACATGATCCTCCCCAAGCCTTCTCTTCACCAGGCTAAAGAGTTCCAGTTCTCTCAGCCTCTCTTCATGTGGCAGACACCCCAATCTATTAATTGACTTTGTGGGCCTTCATTAGGCTCATACCAACATGCTCATATCTCTCTTGTACCAGGGAGCCCAGATCTAGACACACCAACATACCACTCCAGATGTGTTCTCACCAGGACTGAGATGACAGGAAGGACTGCTGGTTACAGCCTGCCCAATGCAGTGAGACCCAGTGTACCAAATATCTCCAAGGACAGAGACTCCACACCACACCTTGGAACCATCTTCCAATATTTGACCACTCCCATGGTAAAGAAAATGTTGTTGCCTATCCACTCAGGATTTCCTTTATTCCAATACCAAAGTATCTAGACTAGAAAATATATTTATGTTAAAATCAGAGAATACATTTAAAACAGGATCTTATTTATGCACTGCAAATATAGCTCCAAATTTTTTATGGTTCCAGATATTTCAGGTATATTTCTAAAGAAAAATTAAACTTAGGATCAAATAGACATAAGACATTAGCATGCAATGCTCATAACCTCTGACCACAACACTAATGTATTTCTTCCTGAAAGAACCTTCTCAAAACTGTTTTATGCAATAAATTATTAAAGAATTTACATCTTCACCCAAGAGAATGCTATACAGACTAATAAAAACACAGAAATATTGCCAGGTATCAGGTTTTACTTTTGCTCAATTTCATCAAATTATGATGATGATTCATCAAATTAGCTCTGATCCCCATGTTCTGTCATACTTTTACAGTGCAGAATTTTATACTTTTTGTGATCAAAGAAAAATAGATACACTGGCACAGAAAAAATTCTGGAGGTTCATAAATATTTATTTATACATAATTGTAGTAGCACATAGGGTCTAGGAATCAGCACACAGAGATAACGATCTTCAAAATATGGAGATAGTTAGTCTCTGAATTTCCTGAAGAAAGCTTAGAAAACATTAAAATTAAATTATTTTTATTAATGTCTAGGTCTTGAAATATTAGAGCTTGTATTTCTAGATTGTCTACAGAACCAAAAGAGATAGAAGAGTACAATTTTTGGTACATGCAGAACACTTTCATATATGGTGTCATGACTTTTGGTAAAATAAGCAATGTTGTGATCTGTGTGTTAAGGTGGTGAAGAAACACTATAATAATTCTTGAGAACACTTGCTCTGAAGTTCCAAAAATTGATCATAATAATACTGAATTTATAGAATATTCTTCCCCTTAGAGTACTTTAAGTTATCTGCTAGTTTATAGATAAACTGAAGGTTTCCCTCACTGGACTCTGTGCACATTTAGCTTCCTCAACATGAGCAGCTGGCTACTCTACGTTATTTTTATCTGGACACACTGTCCTTAGAAGCACTCATATTTTCGAGGCAGTACAACGGTGTAAGTCTTGTTCAGAAGAAAGGATGTATAGATGGGGTGCCACCCTCACTTGAGGCACTGAAGCTGTCTTCACCATCATCCTAAACTCAGGGTGCCATCTACCCTGAGCAGACACCTACCTCATGTCAGTAGTGCCCCACTGCACAGCAAGGTATTTAAAAGGTTTGTGCGACCAGAAAAAAACAGAGCATGTGAGGGACAGTGACTCTGTAACCTACTGGTTATGGCACTCAGATGTGATTTAGACTGTCTTAGAGGAGAACTGTAAACCTTCAAATTTCTGAGCAAGTTTTCTGACTGTATTATTTAAACAGTCTAAGCACCAGCATCTCCTTTACTATCTTATCCTCGGGAAATATCTTAAAGAAAACTAGCATATTTTGTTAAGGCCCAATTCTGCCACTAAGTAGACAGCAACCTGCATTGACTAGAGCAGGTCTAAATAAGATGCACAAAACATATCCAGAACCAGAAGCCATCCAGGACAAAAACGGAGATGCCTTGCACGTTTAGGTATTCCTCAAATCAGGCAGAATCTCCATGAAGGGGTCAGTGAATTGGTCTTCAATGTGTAATAGCAGCTAAAGTTTTCAGCAGGGTCCTACAACTTCCTCCTCACTGAGGCCATCAAGTTGTTACAAGTTTGAAGAGATTTCTCCAGATGACTATTAGATTGCAGAACAGGGAAAAAGGATTTGGCTAACAACTTATTTTGTTCATTAGAGCCACTTCCACAGCAGCCAACTGTGATGTTAAAATTAGAACTGCAATTACATATGTGGTGATTAAACATAGCAAGCAGTTGCAGTATGATGAAAGATGGTCATGGTTTCAGAAGCACCTGTCAAACACACATACTCTGAGCACATCAATGCTTTTTCAGAATAATGAAATACAAAACTAGGCTCTTAAGCTTGCTGTACAGCACACAAGGAGAGTTAAGTGCCTCAGGATGGAGGTGTGCTTGGCATGGAGGCAATGATCTAACTGATGATGTGAATGCATCAGGCAGGCTTGGCATGGAGGTCGTTGGGGCTAGAGCAATGAGCCATTCCAAGCAGAGGAGTGCATCTGAAATCCCATCTTCTGCACAGCTTATGCAGCAGACTTCCTAACTCCATGCTCTTAGGGACCAAAGTGTGTTCTGAAAATGTGTACACTTCATTCTTTTTCTTGCTTTTGTTTCCAGGTAAACTTGAGAGATGGGTATGCTTATTATTCTGTATAGATATTGGTTAGAGCACCCAAAGAGAAGTGGAAATCCAACCCTTCTCTCCAGTGACACAGGTACTCACACAGAGCTAAGTTGTATCGGTAATCACCAAACAAGAAGTTGAGACAGTACCCCTACCAATTGCTCAACATCAATTTTGCTAGGGTAAGCACCTTTGATTTTTTGTGGCAAAACAGATTATGTCCCTGAAAGGCCGAAAGTGAAGGGGGTACAAAATCAGAAATCATTATATTGGCCACAATAATCCTCATGATAACTCAAAAAAAAAAGTTATATTTATTTTGATCTCTCTTCTGATTTTTTTAAATAATGACTGTAGAAATTGTAGTCTAAAATACTGGCAAACTCATAGGCAGTATCACTGGGGACTGGGATGCCTCCTGACAGAACTAAGCATGCAATGGAGGTCCTTGTGGTGGACTACCAAGACAACATGCAGAGTAAGAGACATTTACTCTCTGAAGCAGTGCAGGATCAAGTGCAAAGTCTGATGACAAGTTTATGAGATGAATGCTGGGATGGGCCTCAAGGTATCCTCATATAGCAGGGTTACCAAAACTCATTTAATACAAGGACAAATCTGAAGCTCTGTAGAATTCATGTGATCATTACTCATCTAGGAAGCTGAGACCATAATGTTAAACTTGAGGGTGAGGTCATCTTATAAATTCGGCTTTTGGGGAACACATTCTGGTAGGACTTATTCGATCTCTGGTCAGGCAACTAAGACTTCCAAAGTAACATTCTCAATCCAGTTATTCTTAGTAAACATGAATCACTAGATTTACCGCCCTCTCCCCTTTACAACTACGCTGAAAATGTCATATTCTGTGTGAAATCATTTGTGACTGGAGACACAAGCTGTCTTTCCAAGGTGATTACAATACCATAATAATCTGTCTGTAAAACAGTGCAGTATTGGGCAACAACATTTACATTTCATTTTCCTGGTTCACATAACCAGTTAGACCATTGAATAACTATGAAATTACACCCTGTGGGTTCATCTGCAGTAATAAATGTGGACTTCTGGACATAAAAATAAAAGGCTACTACTCAAATGAGCTGTCTGCTAGCCATGACTAATTGGCAACCTGTTCCCTTTAAGTCATCCTAGCGCTGTGGTAGTGGGAAACTGAAAAATTAAGTATGAGGCTACCTGAAAGAACAAACTACAGGTTACTCAGTTTTGTTGTCTTCTCTTTTAATGTTTTAATCGGAAAAAAAACAACCCACTTTCTTTTAAGGCAACTTAAGTAGCAGAATCATAATTCTCTCACTGTTGTCTAGCCGTTAGACAATGAATAGGAGAACAAATCAGGCCAGCACAAGCACATTTGTTATGAGGGAAGATTTGTGTTGTAATTGAGGATATGGCTCATGCAATCGTGAGTACAGTCTAGGTATAAGGTGACTCTATGATAATTATAGTAGCAAAAACAGTGGGCTGAGGTCTTGATCAATAAAGGTGGATGTGTCAGGCAGTGAAACTCAGAGCCTCCTATTTGCACATTTTTGCCCTTTGCTCTAAGAAAGCAAAAAGCAAATAAACCATTTTCTGCCTTTTCTGTCTTCTTCCCAAGCCAAAACCAGCATAAAGACAGGAGTTAATCACATTGTCAGAACAACTTTCAAAAGCAAAGACAAAAATCACAGAGATCACAGGAGCTTTCACAGTGACAACTCAGAGAACTCATTATCAGCATTAATGTTCATGTCACTAAGCATTATCAGATTTGGCAACTGTAGCATTACTGAATTTTAATAGCTAAGACACAAGGATTTTAAAAGATTGCATGAAATTTGCTAGGTAAGAATTGTTTGTTCAACTTCTGTCTCCATAGCCAAATTTCTTCCAGACTGGTCTGATTACAGTCAGTAATCTGTAACTCTGACCTCCTGTATCAATATCCACCAATAACATACAGGATCTCTATATAACAGTAAGCTATTGGTTCTGATCCTTCCTTCTCTTTCAGATTTGCAAATCAGATATTTTCTTATTCTATTTTCCTTATAAGCAAGCAGAATAATGCAAAACAGGTGAGGGGCAAAGACAACTGGAGAGCAAAAAGTCACCGGAAAACAATTCAAAGCAGGTTGTTTATGCAGCATCTACCTATGCATGTCAGCTGCATTTCTGAATGAGAATTAATCCTGGTGGGATGTAAGAGGATGCAACTACATTTATCTGAAACATAACCGTGCCCTACTGGCAATAGACTGAGTAATAAAAAGGACTGAAGACAATTTTAGGTAATTCTATATGTATACATGCGTGTGTACATACATAGGTAAGTACACCCCAGAGGGAGTCCACGCTTTAGTCTTCATACCTTTCTTTATTGCTTGATTTTCATTTTGATAATAAGAGCTAAACACAATACGGATCTTCTCTATTGCTTGCCCAGTCACTCTGCCTTGCTCAGCAGCATTCAGAGCCTTCAAAAGACAACTGCTTACCTAAATAAATCTTTGGATTGATTGTTGAAATTAAATAGAGGAAAATAATCTCTTTAGCATAAATATGTCTTTAGAGCAAAAAACCTCAAACCAATGATGCAAGTCTGTCCTACTTTCCCAGAATTATCTTTTCCTTGCATCTACAGACATTCTTACACAGAACAGTGGATCCAGTTTGGGAGTTTGTTTACAAATGCAAACCTCAGCATCCAGCTTTTGATTTGTAACTAGACTTTCAAACTGAGATTGTTACCACTCTTTTACAAGCTTTTCTTTTCAAAAGGGTTATGATGAAGAACTTTCTTGCTCTGTTTTATAGAGCAAATTAAATCTTTATGTCAAGATGGCAATGTTTAATAATGAATGGAGTTGTAGCTCCCAAGCACTTCATGCAATACTTGAGACCACTGAACCGGAGTTCTTTCACTCCCCAATCACATTGTTCCCTCATCTGAACATTGAAGGATTTGAACAAACCTTTCAGAAACTGTGCCAAAACCCCTTTTACTTTTGGGACACAACCCGCCTTAATGAACCCACATTTTGACACATGTTGTGCCCTCACAGTAGCTTAATTCTAAAAAATCATGGAAGTTTCCTAGCTTAGTTTTGTGGCATAATACAAGCAAAACTCATAGTGGCTATATTGTAAGTCATGCTGTGGCTTATTAATCAGCTTGTGATATGCTGTCTGGTGGATAACAAAGTCTAACGGACTTCTGCAAAACAAGGGAGGATGAGGACTACACTTCACTGAGGAAACATTTGCCTTTACTCTGAGAATTAGGAGGAGAATGCGTCGTAGCTTAGAGAGTTCAGAAATTTCAAGTTATCTCCTAAAAATGAATGAAACTAAGGCAAGGCAAAAAATCAAATTAAATCTGGATTTGCAACTACAGTTAGGAATTGTAACACAGAGAGTGAAGAAGAGATTCTGAACGACTGGAAGGGTGCACCTGTGGAACTATTTTCTTTAAAAAAAAAAAAGAAAAAGTTTAGACTCAGTTAGTTAAGCTTTCTATAGCTATATATCTTGAATGTGACAAAAGGAAAAGGAAATGCCTTATTACAAGGCTATGCTTAAGAGCTGTGCAATACGTTCCTCAGTGTAAGCCTAGGACCAAACATTCTTGCTCCACGTAAGGATTGTTTCAGCAGTAATTCTGTATGTATCTATAAGTACTTTTGCAACAGAACCTGGAGGCTTTTAATCTACAGTGATCATATCTGTTTTCCCTGACACTGAGATTGTTTTTGCTATCTATGATAACTAAGGTGAAAGAAAATAAATGTTTCTAAATCTCTTTCAGTTCAAGTAAAACATAACTATCCCCTGTTTTATAGGCCTTATCTTTCTTCAGTTTTGTTAAAACTTAACTGATGCCACGAGAAAGCACGCAGCAGGATCTACAGGTCGCCAGGAACTGCTCTAAGAGCACTGAGAATACCAAGAATTAGACAGATGCTGTACGGCCGTGATACTAGATGAATCATATACTTGAGAATCAGGTCTTCAGAGCAGCTTCTATTATATGAGGATTTGTAACTTAGCGCTTACTTTTCTATAAACATATTAGCAATGTTTTACTTCTTCAGTGGACCGTAATTAAGCTTTTTCAGAGGCCAATAAATATTTTATTTCAATTTTGAAATTATGTAAAGGGGTTTTCTTTTTGCAATTGCTAGATTTATGAGTTTGTTCTTCAATCTATGCCCAGGAGCGGTTGTTGCTGAATTTGTATGAATTATGCTTTCTCTCAAAATAACTAATTAAGTAATTTAGTAAATGCTGCCAAAACAGCATTCAGGGGAAAACAGGGGAAAACACATGAGAAAGCTTTCCTTGCCCTATAATAGGACAGATGTTGAAGGAAGAAAGAATGAAATGAAGAAGTGGATTAAGACTGTGGGAGTACCAGTATGAGGCAATAAATTTCACCTGGCCTATTTTGCCTTGACTTAGTTGTTTTTACCTTCTTGCTGCAGCCAGGTTTGTATGTTCCAAGGACAGCAACAGCTACAGCAGAAGGTGCTGCTTCACCTAGGGCCACTCAAGCCAGTTTGGTCAAAGCGACTGGAGAAAAAGCAATTCCAGGGCTTTCCAAGGTGGCTGTTGAGAAACCAGCCAGCAACTTGGTCTGGCGAACACACTCAACGCTACCCTTCAGAAGCAAATTTAAGCAATCACTCTGGCAAATAGCATACCAAAATAACCAACTCCAGCTTTACAGAAGTTATAGGTATGGTGAAAATCATTGGAAGGATGACATTTGGGGAATCAGAGGTTAAAGAAGCCTGAAACCAACTTTATAGAATATTTGAAATATTCCAATAGTAAGAGAAATATACTACTATAATCTGAACATTTTGTACGAAAATATTAATGATTGCCAAAGTAACCAAAAAGTGTCAAAATTATATTTTCAGTGAAATAAGACAGTTTTCAAGCAACACGACCTTTAAAGCAGTAAAATCGTATAGAGGTGGGCAACCAATTAGCATATGATTTCCCTGAGCTATCTTTCAAGTGAGAAACATAAAAACAACATTTGTGTAAAGTCAGGCACAGGGAAAAATGCAAAGGGGAGCTCTCAAATTCAGTGCTGCAATTGCTGAGAAACTATAATAACGCTCCCAACTTAACAATGGGAGACTTCAAGCCAGGTTTGTGAGTCACAGGATAATGAAAGCAATGGGATTAACGAATCAAAAGATGATTCTTTGGGAAGGTAGAGCTGTGAATAGAATCAAAGATTATCATTAATGGGGCATTAGTATCACACAGGTATATCCCCACAAATCTTATGACCTTTCCCAGAGAAAGTCAAGAAGAGATGTGCTGTCCATCTATGGGCTAGAAGGAAATTTGACACAAGTACTGTCCAGTGGCCTGGACCATACAGAAAACAAACATCGGATGGTACTAGAAAACGTGCCATTAAAAAAAAATTCTCAAATCTGAAAAATAAGTCCGCGTAAATCACAGTCCTCCTCGTTCAGCATAGCAAAGATGCCAAACCACAAGTCATTTCCCAGAGATGCAAACCTTGTCTGCCTATCACATTAGGACACAAAGGGAGAAGGAAGAGATGGCAACCAAAGCTACCCAACTATTTCCCAGAACCACCTCCAGAAAAAGAAGCAGCAAATAGTAATAAACCAGCCTGGGGAGACATGAAGGAGTACCTTTTATAGCAGCAATACCTGCAAGGTGCAACACTGAAACACTTGTAAGATTGTACCTCGCAGCTCTATCCTAGCTTAGGTTGAGTCACTGTCCCTAGAGGTATTTAAAAGATGTGTAGATGTGATGCTAAATGACATGGTTTAGTGGTGGACTTGCCTAAGCTGGGTTAACAGTTGGATTCAATGATCTTTAGAGTCTTTTCCAATCTAAACTATGCTATGATTCTGTGAATCTATGGGCTGGAAAAGCCACCAAGCTTCATCACTTTTTAATATAA
>NW_010395577.1:2492-16025 GCF_000710305.1 Buceros rhinoceros silvestris | reverse complement strand
AAAAAAGCCGAGGGGGGGGGGGGGGGAGGGGAGCACATGTAGAGAATGCAAGAGTGCGACAGAATACTTCAATAAAAATTAAACAGGGAAAATAATTCCCTCAAAAACCCAAACACACAGACATTGCTTTTTCTGACAATAAATTAAGCAGACTATTTTAAACATCTTACCTTACTAATAACTTGAGTTAGCATTAAACCACAAGGCTTTGTGGTTGGAGTGGAGGGGAATAGGTGCTTATATGTTACACTGGGTATATTTGTATGTTTGGATTTGTGGGGTGGTTTGGTTTGGGGTTTTTTTGTTTTGTTTTTTTTTTACATGTTTTATTTTTCTTCAAAAGACTGTTCAGATTCAAGGGAGAAGTATATAGAGGAGAGGGAATATTTGCTATGTTCAGAATTAACTGTGTTTTTCCAATCCCAAAGTACTGCCCCGCAAATTGTACCCTTGACTTTCCAGTTTGGGTCTGTTGCCTAGACCATCACTCTTTCATTCCATGCTATTGACCCAACAGCAAATAGCAGTAAATAAATTATTATGGAAACACAGCTAAGAACAACAAAAATAATTATTCATATTTTTTTAGGCAGAATATCATAATTAGAAAAAAATATACAGGTTCAGTTTTTTGACCTAACTCTAGAGCCTTTTTAAAATACCTTTATTCATGATTTTTGTTATGAACTGAACTTGCTGACGTCAGATCAAAGGCAAAAACTAGGCTGTATACTGTAGTTTTGCCATTTTCTCTAACAGCAGAAATACAAGACAACCAATCAGAAAAGAACAGCTAATCATATTTAAATGAAGTGAATACTGGATACAAGCCAGTTCTGAACTGATGGAAAACCAGGTTATGCCATATAAATAAATTTCATACATTTAAGTCGAATACAGAAAGAAGAGAAAGGAAGACAGGTCCTACTAAATCTTGCAACACATTTGGAATTCCAGATGTGCATTTCTCACATACCTCAGCCTGGAAATTCTCTGAAATTTTCAATGTAAACCCTGTGGATCAACTTTCTGCTAATAGCAGCAATGTAATGCTAACGTCTCCCCTAGGTACAACTGAAATAATGTTTTTATCACCGTTAAAGAACTGAAATAATGCACTGGGAACCAGGGTCAGTGTTTTTATCACTGTGAAAGAACATTTGTCAATTAATTAATTCTTCTACCCTAGACCGGTCTTTCCTGCTGCACTGCAACATTAATTTCTCTAAGTTTAATGGTTAACATACAACTACTTTACAAGTCTAAGTCTGCTCTACCTTGTGCATGTATGCAACACCGTCTAATTGGCAAGCACGGTTCTGCTGATCTGTTTCAACTCCCCAGGCATTTTCTTCCCCGGAGCTTCAGGAGGGCCACATCAATAACAGCAGAGCTTCTGCTGGCAGCTTGTATCAAGGGGAGGATTTGCAGTACTAAAAGGTTTGTCTCCCTCCAAATTCGCCAGAGCTTCTCTCAAATGAGGAGAAACTTCACATGAAATTCCGCCTGAAGGTCAGACCTACTGTGGTTTCTTCCTATTCAGTAGCTACTGGGCATTCCTACGGTGAAGTGAGCAAAACGTCCTTATGTGCTCAGCTAATTCCCAAAAGCAAGACCAGAATGTCATCAGGTTTGCACCTGATATAATAAGACCTCAAGAGATGTTTCCCCTCACACACTTTGTCTATTAAAAGTCCAGCAAAAGTACAGGAAGTCTATAAAATCGCTCCAGTCCCAGGAGATAAAATAGGAAAACAAAGCGGAGGGGGGAAATGTTGTGATGGTGAATTGCAGACCAAGAAGTCAAAGCCTCTAATTCTGTGGTGCATTGGGTCATATTCCGGTGGGAGAAAGGACTGTTCAAGTGGGACCGCCTGCACCTTACAGATAGAGGTAGTTAATCTTCTTAGCCAAAAACTAGTTTAAATGCCCTTTTTATTGCTCAAATTAATAATACATGGAAGTTGTGCAGTGATGGCAAAAATAGCACAAATTCACTGTACTGGAACAAATGTAACACAGAGCATAATAAAAAAAAAAAACAACAAAAAACCCCCCCCCCACCACACACACACCCAAAACCCTCCAAATTTTTTGTCAAATGTTTATGTGCCCATAGCAGAGCTCTGGGTGACAGACAAGAGGACTTAGAAAATCTAGATATTAACAAGAAGAAAAACCTCTGTGATGAATTTCATTACTTACATGTTAAAAAACCCCAGTTATAACCTGTATATTGTTGCAAAATTCTATATTAACAAAAGTTTAGAGGAGTAACAAACTCAGTTAATAAAGCCTGGTTTACACACACACACCCCCTGCCAGCTCCTGCTTCATATCCTTCTGGCCTTCACCTCTCCTCTGCATTTCCTCAACTTACTTTCTACTGCCTTTTAAACACTCTTCTCAATGCAGTCAGTTCTCTTCCCATAAACACCAGCTGGACGAGGAGCAACACATGTCACTGCTGGCTTGAAGTTCTCTGTGCTTACACCACAGCCTCTCCTTTGTTCATCTGGATCCCTCTCCTCAGCAGCTGATTTTCACAGAAAGATATAGAAGCTAATAATTTAGGGGAAATCCTTTGTTAAAGTTTAGTTATAATTGGCCAGCGGTCAAAAATTATTAGGAGGAACTGACAATACAATCATATCAGCCTTGCTGCAGAAGGAAATCAAAGGTTAGAAACATTATTGGTTTTCTTGAACACCAGCAGTATTTCTGGTAATTCAGAGGTGGGATCTTGAACACCTACAGGTCTCTGGGATAATAAATCTCAGGGTAGTCTCTTTAATACTCAACTACGTAAGCTAGAGAAGTTAAGGAGTTTTCCCTTTCTAACATCCCTTTCTAGCACATAAACTTGCCATGTATTAATATGCCCTCAAAGTAAGTAACACATCATGATTAGGTATAATTTTCTTGGAAAACTTTCCAACATGAGATGCTGAATCAAAAAAAAAAAAAAGTTTATCTGTTTTGAGTGTCATTCTGATCTAATCACGGGATCCCCTGTAGCAGTTATTTGCCTAGAGGCTGGCAGTTATGACTAGATTAGGTTAAATATGTAGAAACAGAGGATGTTCCAAGGAAGCACTAACATTCATACTTTGTTTCTATGAGCCTTATGTCCAGAGTTAAAGCAATTTGTAAACAAAGCAAGCTGTAAAAGAATGTAAACAGTACAATAAAGAAAAAGACAAATCTCCAAAATGGAGAAAGAGTTCCACAGATTGAGAGGTGACCAGTTTAGTCAAAATCCCCATCCTGGTGAAAAGTTTATATTAATACGGCAATCAGGAAAAGTGAGAGATGACAATGGAAGATAGGAGAAACAGCAATCTATAGAAATTAGATGCTTTTGCCACTGTAAGAAATTCACATGGGGAGGTAAACAGTTGATGGATATCGAGAAATAAAAGACTGCACTGCAAACCATCTCCTCTGTTCGGCACTACCTGGGTACCAACAGAAATGCTTCAGTGTACGAAATAAAAATATATAACTGGTCTTTTGCAACATATTGTAGATAATACAAATTATTCTCCTTCACTCTGTTTAATTGCCTTGAATACATGCTGAAAGGGAACGCGGATAAGAAGAATCCAGAAGAATTAGACATTGAAACATTCCCCCTATAGCACAGCAACTGCCCAGTACTATACCTTATTATACCTTATACCACTGTCAGATGCACAGAATATTACTGGCACTTTGAAACCAAAATACCAAAGGTTCAAACAGATTCCACGCCACAGACTGCAGATCAAAGCCGTATGTGCAGCCTCCAGTCCATCCTCAGACTGTCACTCGACAAAGTAATGACTGCTGGAACAAAGAGATTACTCACAGAGAAGTTTTTAATTTGAGAAGCTAATGAATGGGTGTCTGCATCTATTCTACTAAGACTGTGTGTGCAGAAAACAGTGTGCAGGTTGCGTCACCTAGCACACCTCAGTGAAAGTCCTTAAGGGTGACATAAGCATTTGCAGACTAAAACAACTTGCTCTTTCTAGAGATACAAAACAGCCCATTTAAAAAATTAATTTTGGTACATTAAGAGATAACTAAATCAGCTGGCAGTTGAAGGCAGCCAACTGAGACCAGAATCTCCCTTTTTGTTGTGGATCATAAGTAAAATAAAAATTTGTCAAGATGAAGGAGGAAAAGTATCCTCTATTTAGATATGGTGCAGAAATAAGAGTCTCAGTCTGAAGATGACTTGCCTTCTCAATCTGATAGCCTTCCCTATTTCACATTGTTGCAGGCCATCAGTGACCTGAATTAAGCAGTTAAATTGAAAGACAGTATCGTTATCAACAGCATACAGTATGGAGAGTAGAGACTGAAGCTGCTGGGCAAAAATCTATTTTCTTTTTTTCCCCCCCTCTCATCACTGTTATGTTGCCTGAGTAGCAAATGCAGCAGGATAATTTCCAGCACATTCATACTCCTTGGCTTTTATTTTGTTGTTTGTTTTTGGAGACTTTTTACTGGAGGGAATGGGGAAGAGGCAAAAAAGAAAAATTTCCCCAAACAGAGGAAAAGTAGTCATACAGAAACTTGGAATTCAGGGATAAAAGGCTTTCAGAAAAGTTTTGCAGGCAGTCAGTCTCATACTCCATTTGCCAGGGAAAAATTTTCAGTTGTTATATTCTGTTGTTATTCTTTTCTTTCATATTCCTCACTGTACTGTCAGTATTGTCCCGCACTTCTCTTGCACAAAAGACAGTCATCACTTTGCTAAACCATATGGCACACGTGTAAATCAAATCAAGAGTTCCTGCTGGGGTTAAGAGCTCTCTTTTCGTGACTGCCTGCACAGGGACAAAGTGATGGAGCCAGACATCCAAATGTAAATCCTCTGTTCAGTAACACAATGTCAGGTTAGCTTTTGTCTATACGCTGTTTTCCCTCTTCTTGACTGCAAAATAAAATGACTTCATGATGATCACAAACTCATTTAACGATTTATGTGAGTTTTCAGTGATTCCTTGAGGTGAAGTTTCAAGTTTTGAGGGAGGACAGTCTTGCATTTTATCAGGCTTAATATTATTGCTCTACTTCCAAGAACTACAGATCTCTACCTATTCCTCCTATTCAAATTATGCTTTTAATCAACGGTGCTTAGGACAGTGGATTCTGAGGAGGAGAAGGATTTGTACTCAGTTTCCTCACTATCTCCAACATGCTATGTTTGCCGACTTGCAGATACATGTATTGCTGACCACATATGACATAACACATTCTCAAACTGTATTTAGATTGCTTCTGATGCTACTATACCATTCACTAGGGCTCACCACACTTTCCAGCCATGCTGTCATTTGTGTTCTTTCATCATTCGGTGGATCAATATATTTTAGGGTTTTTAGGTTTTTAATCTGACACAAAGTGGAGTTACGGCACGTAAGGATTTATCTAGTGCCTGCAGGATATTAAGTCCAAGCGGCAGAGAATTCCTTGATGTACTGATGTTTAACATTTAGTCACAGCTGTAGAGGTTCAATACAAAGAAATAGATGCTGTCTGATAGCAATACTTCATATCATTATATAAGTGAACACATATATTGACAAATTCAGACATTTAAAAGCAAATTGAATGTTTCTAATTGCCCTTCCTTATTGACTGAGAATTTCATTTTCAAATTGATTTTCAGACCTTAGCAGGCAGAACTTGACTGCAAATGAGAAGAATTTAGTACAATGAATTCCAACTCCTTAAAATATCCTATCTGGTATTCATAATATATCATCTGGTAGATTCATGTGACAAATTCCAAAAAGACAGAGCTCCAGCCACATTACTTCATTACAGGCCATGGACTAGGCCATTTTTAACAGAGAGTGTTCGATACTTTCAAGCTTTCTGTTGCTTTCTCCATGCTCCCCAGAGATATGCTATTATTTTGTTTCCACAGTACAACTGATATTTTTCACTTCAGAAAAAATCCTGAAGCATAAGAAAAAAAAAATCTGATACGACAAGCATTGGAAACACAGTTAACAAGCTACTGTAATTATCCTCCGAAGATTTTCCCATTTGTACTCTGATCATGATCTTCTTCACAAACTTCATTATGCCTCATTTGTTCATTCTGCACTAATCTCAGTAAGCATTCCAGGTGGAAATGAGGAATCTGTAACTGAAACCTCAGGTAATTGTTATATATATTTATTATTATTATTTTGCTACAGAATTATTTGTTGTTGTTGTTTCAATTAAAGTTTATAAAAACCTATCTTTGGGCAATATGAATATTGGAATAGGAATATTGATAGGAATATTCCAATATTCCAATATGAATATTGAGTAGGAAGCCAGGGCATTTCCACATCTGAAAAGCAAAACTGGCTGGCTACCTTGCATGAACAGCCATCAATCTAAAGATCATCACTGGCCAGATGACTGAAGAAATGAAGAAAACAATGCTTTATCACATGCATTTTAAAGATTAGTATTAATAAATTCTGATTCCTCAGCAGAGGGAACCTTTCCACAAACTCGACCTTTGAGAAAGTCAGAAAGAGAATATCTTGAAATAAGTGTGCTTTGTGAGTCAAATTCTGAGATACGTACCCAGTTACTACTTAATATTTATGCACTTCCAGCACTTTTAAAGTCAATGGGAATTATTGCATTATGACTGAGTAAAGACTGAGTAAAGACCCCAGTGTACCATAATTTAACGCCTGATGAGTTGTTTCCTCTAACTTTGTATACATCCTAGATTTGCTCACCTACCATGACTGAACTTCATTTCATTTAGATTGCTTTCTGAGATATACTAAATTAATTTTATTTAATTAATCTGCTGAGACACACGACTGCTGCCGCCGTCACATGTGTTCTGAGCACAATGCTAAGCCTTAAATCTAGTACTATTTAGAAGTAACTGTTATTTACACATAAATTTACTGACCTTTCAAACTGACATATGCTAATTCCACAAAATGTTAAGCTTGAAAAGCATCAAATACTAACTTCATACATTAAAAAATAAGATACAGAAATAGAACATATTCAATATTTGAATATATTGCATTCCATGCCTTACCTGAACCAAATTCCATCCCTTTAGAGATTCAGCGATGATAGAAGTTACTGTTGCACACACACCACCGAAAACCATCAGATGATTAGGTCCATATTTTATTGCATCATAGAAGGCTTTGAGTCCTTTTGCATTGTCACACTGGAGGAAAAGAATAAAAAAGAGGCAATATTCAACATCACAAATAACATAATTAATTAAGAAATAAACTACTGGCAGAAAAAAAATCAGGAGTTGCAATGATGTAAAAATTGTACAATATATAACATCTTGAGATGTTATATGTTACATTTGTTATATGGAGCACTCTGTTCTGGATGCCTAATGTGCTGTAGTAAAAGAAGAGGAAACCCCCTTCTTACATCATTCAAAACCCCTTATATCTTCCTTCCAAGCCAAAGCTGCAACATTTGAATTTTGACACCTCTATTTGCCAAAGAATAAAAAAGCCCCAACAAAAAATGGTAGACTGAAACCATTTCTAGATTCAGAGGTACCATTTATCAAAGCAGAATTTGGAATGTTACACCAGATTGTCACCAGAACTTTCATAATTGCAGGTAAGTTTGACCTTACTCTCTGTGAAGAAAGTTCTGTCTCTAATGAAGAATCCTAAGTAACCTTTCATTAAGGTCCAACTGCAGAATGCTGTGCAAAAATTTACAGTAGAGAGCTAGAGAACCAGTTATTTAGAGGGACAATACAAATTATTTTAAAAAAATATTCTTTTAAAATGCTAAGAATTAATTGTTCTGCTCTCACAGCTCACCCTGCTTTGAGCAGGAGACTAGACTAAATGACCTTCTGCGGTCCCTTCTAACATGACTTGTTCTGGGCTTCTCTGGTAATTAGTTTGATCATTATTTCAGGTGTAAAGTATTTTACCATAAACTGAGAGCAATACTGAAAACTAAGAAATAAAGGGTGATGCCAGTCAGTACTGGGAAAAAAAAAAAATCAATACTTGAATAGAGTAGTATCAATCTTCCATAATAATTTATGTAGTCATGGCTTAATTCCTGAGCTTGCAGCAGTAAATTAATAAATTATGTACCTGACGTCAAGAATTTGTCTCCAAACCACACTGGAAGTCAGGATTTCCAGCAGGGTAAAATGGTAGCTACCACTGCTCCACTAACAACCACTTCTTTGCCTCTTTTTGAAACTAAGTTTTCTGCCCTCTTTTGCCTCCCCTACAAAGTCTTCCTCAAAAATAGTCTTTATAGGAACTTTATAAACCAGCCTCCAATATTTCATTATGACAATTCAATAAAACAGTTCATTTACTATCAGCATCCAAGGAGTAATTGTATTGCATTTTGTGGTGGGAATAAAGACTTTGACTAAGAAGTCTGCAAGCTTATATTAATCTCCTTACTGAATTAATCTGCTAAAAGAAAAAATATTCTATTTGCATTCTATCTGCAAGAATAGAATCATTGCTCCCACTCATTCAAACTCATACATAGATTTCTTTAAATTGCATAATATAGCACAGCATTTTCCTTTCTATTGCAGGAAAAAAACCCAACACCATTCCATTCAGTAAGGCTGAGGCTCCCCTGTCAGTTTGATAGATTGGGGGCAAACTCATATTGTGAAGGAATTAGGATTATGGTTGCTGGAACAAGTAGCATCCTCCATTTTTACTCCTCCACCCCCTAGTTAAAAAACAATTTATTCCAAGTGAAACTAGAAGGAACTTCTTTTATTTCTTTCCTTTTATAAGCAGCCAAGGACGCTAGAGCTTTAAGTATCCGAACTTAACTGACATTTAGTGAAGTCTTTGCCCTGATCCACCTCACCATCTGAGGCTGCAGGCACAGAGATTGGTGAACTGTTTTTTGTATCATCTTAAAACCAGATAATATAATTATTTAATTTTTTACATTATGTCACGTTTTAAATGCATCACAGAGTAACAATTTAAGCAGAATACAAATCATATCTGAAATGAAGATGTTGATAGTAAAATAACAGTCAGAAGCTGCAGTCCATGAAGGGATATGTACATAAAAAGTTATGGAGAAATAAAATTCTGCATTCTAAATGATAAAGACCTAGAGTCTGTTATCCAAAGTAATATTCACCCTTACTTCATAAAATAGCTAAAAATGCAGCAGTGTTACTTGCCTAGAAATAGTTCCTCACTGCAGTAAAGTAACTTTACGCAGTTATGGATCCCAATAGGTCGATTTGCAGCGTAGTCCAAAAGCGCTATTATGATAAGGTTTTTTCTTTCACATTTATTTGATCCTTTCATGTTTATGAAATTACTTCCATAACAACAACCCTTCCTCAATCACACAGTGATTATCTTGGGAAAGTGTGCTGAAAGCTTTATTCATCTCTCCTAAACAGAAAGGTTCACGCTGCTGAGATATAGTACTAGAAAGTACATACAATAACGTGCACTTCCCTTCAATGTGATTTAGTTAAAATCCTACCAGCTTTTCATCTTCATACTTTCTTCCTGACTAGTCTCAGCTCACACACAGTTATTTACAAGACTCAGTCTGCTCCTTGAGCACAACTGCCAAAATAGTCCAAAGTATGTCTCGGAGATAAAGACCTTAATACTGTGGCTAGCCACAAATGGACATAAATGAAAGGAAAACTGAGAAAGATGTGAGAGAGCAGACTTTCACATCTGCTTAACGTCACGTTTCACAGCATATAGCGTGTATAAAATTCTTCCCTGCAGGAAACAGAAGAGTCTGTCACAAGATAAAAATAATAGCTCTACCAAGCCAGACAGACAAACAGTTAGAAAAGGTTTCTTCCCACCTCTAGTCTGAAGAACATATCCTTAGCGAGCTCCTGAAGCCCTTTTAACAACTTGACTCTTTCAGAGATCCCAGAAGACTACCACTGCTGCGATCTTCTGCTGATAAACCCTACGTACATAACCCTAAAAGTAAGCAAGTTAAAAGACAGGCAAAGACACTGCTGAAATTCTCACCATATAACCACCAAACGAGTTCTTGAATTATTGTCACCAAGTGACTAGAACTAGGTCCAGGAGCAACTCAAATTACAGTACACAAAACACTGCATAAGAACCAAAATCCACATTAAGAAGCAGAGGCTAGAAAGTCCTGACCACATGTGGATGACAAGCTGACCGGCTTATTAACTGGACCATGACCAACAGCAACAAAGGGGAAAGAATCCCTCATAAAAAGTCACAAATTTAAATGATGAAAAATACCACCCAAAGGAGCCAACGCTATTTTTGTTAGCTAGCTTTGCTCTTTCACCTAAATGGTCATCAACATCTGTTTTGCTGAGGTGAACTGCAGCCAACTTCCTTTCTACTCATACTTAAAAAGACAGCCATGCTGTGCTGCTGAACTTGACTGCATGTTGAAACACTGAGGATGGCTGCAATACCTTTCACTGGAAAAAAAATGTAGTTTTACTGTAACTGGAATTTCTAATATGCATGATTTGGTACACAGAAGGAGCTAAGAACTGCTCACCCAAACACATTAATAGTCTCAGCCAAAAGCCAGCAATAAGCCACATGTAAATAGCAAACATATATTTAAGGTAATTACTTCATTAATGTGTATCTCTTTACACACTGACTTGATACAGGTTACATGGACAATTCACAAGAAGAAATACCAGCAAATCAGCAGGGAAAGTCTGTGGAGGGTCCTACCTCTCACTGTGACAAAAATAGATTAATATCACAGACAGCATCTATCAAAGGAACAGTTTCGATTTCCAAGGAAATGGAATGTCTTACTTTAATTCAGTAAAACAGCCACATGAACTGCTGCATAGGAGATGAGTCAAATGAGTTTGGGGACTGGAGTGTTAACCTTCCTGAATCCTCTTCAGAGGAGATGCTAGCAAATAGTAACTATTATCCTTCACCAAGAAAAGGATCTGAATGCACAGGGAGAACATACTGCCTGAAGCATAAAGGTGTGCACAAGGACAAGAAACCTTTCTGGAGGCACCAGCATAGCAGCCAAATACAAGAGCAAGACCTGCTCTGCTGTATCTGAAGGCCCACTGTAGCTGAGAGAGAGGATGTCCAGTCTGAAAGACACCCATCACTGGAGTCAGGAGAAGCAACAGAACTGACTTGTGAGGGTTGCTGGCTGCCAGGAAGGCTGCCTGGTGGACAGTAAGAGAGATATTGGGGTATTTGAACTGTGAGGATCCTAAGCATAACACAGTGCAAGTCCTCACTGCAGAGTGGAAATTCATATGGGTCTGACATACAACACTTGGCTGACTCCTGTAACGTTGACAGGTTTGAGTATTACGGGACTATCAGAAGAGCAGATACCTGTAACGTAACTGATCTCATTAGATTCACACAGCGATGAGAACTATTGGGAACTGATGCACTAGTCAGATGTATGGTTATATTTAGATTTCCAGCTGTTTGTCTGTTAATTATATTCTGGCACAACTCCACTCGTCTGAGTAAAAGTAAGCCTGAGGAACAATTTTAGTATTGATTGAGATACTGTCTACTGAGGTTAGACACCTTATATGATGAGAGGGAATAACCAACATTTGTCATCTGCATAATGAAATATCAAACTTTTTCAAGTGACATGAGAGCTTTCAGCAGCACTCTACTGAGTATCATCAGAAAGAGAAGCAAGTGCTCATAAATATATGATGAGATTTCCTTGAACAGAGAGAACAGAGGTATGAAGCCTTATTCCCATCGTCTACAAACTCTTGGTCAGAAACTAACTCTACGTTACACTAAAAATTAATGTTGTTTGATTTTCATTCACTTCGAAGTCATCAAGCAATACAGACAATTCAGTGAAGAACATGTGGACAACTGCTCTGAGCTAGAGCCAAGCTCAATCAGGTTAACACCCTCTGCCTGGATTTATGGGCAGGGCATGCTTCTCCCGGGGTATCCTCTCTGCTTTCGAGTATCTGCAACTGTCCTCGTTTGAGCTAAAACTTCCCTGTTTTGGGCAATGGACAAATAGAATTATTCCACGCAGTACAATAATTCCACATTTAATTGGTTAAGGGGGTCAGGTGAAACATTACGCCGGGAGCCTTTAAAAGCAGCAGGCCGGGGAGTGGCTCTCTCTCGGACTTCCGGACAGCTGCACGGAGGGAGGACTCCCACGAACCTGCTCTGCCGGCGACTAGTCCCGACATGCCGACCGACTAGGCCTGACATCTGAGGACTACACACCTTGAACTGTTATTGCCGTGAGTCCCGTCCCATCCGAATCAGGTGAGAATATTCGAATTCCCTGTCATTTCGTGCCGAGAGCTTTCCTGCTATTAAATTGGCTGTGAGCGGGGGTTTCTTCCCCCCCTTCTCCATCTCGCCGCGAGAAGAATTCTGCTCCCTGCCCGAAAGCAGCTGCAGAGTCTTCACTCCCACCTTGCCGCTGGGTGTCTGCCAAGAGCACTGACCTTGAACAGACTGTTACAGAACCCTGGTGATCTAAATCCTCTCTTCTTCGTTTTTTTTTTCCTTTCTCAGTTTGTGCATATGTGTAGTAGCGTATAGAAGTGTGGATTTATTGTTCATTAAAAGTTTGTTTTGGTTTCCCGAACGCAGACCAAGGTGTGAATTTCTTCCTTCCCCTTTAAACCCCTTCTGTCTCTAACAAGACAAAGGGGACCATTAAGGACTTCGAGGAGTTGTTACCTCGGTCCCTCGACCCTTAACAGCAACTTAGCTATTTTCCAAGCCATCAATTACATTTTTGCATTTAATTGCTGTAACTGGATTTTCTTTCCATTAGTTTGCACAACTGCTCTTGGAACCACCACTTTGACAACCACAAGATCTGGTGACAACATAATTATCCATTGAAAGGAAAAGCAGTTCCTGTCATTTGTTCTAAACTTTTTCACACTGTGCAAAGTAGGTGTGAAACATCTTGCCAGATAATGTTATAAAAGTTCACAAATACTTGAAAAGAAATTCAACTAGTTCAATGATCAAAAATCATTTCAAAACTTCTTAATAGATCAGTTGTTCCAGGACAATGCTGAGGCAATACTTGCACTACGTCTGGTCTAAACCCCTGCAGCCACTCCTGTGTTCTGCATTTGAAAAACAACACCAAGAGCAACCCACTCCAACCACACCAAACTTTGCTATCTTGAAACTGAAGTTAACTCACCCCAAACCATGCGCTCTTCTGCGTATGATTTCTCTATCATCTTTTAAATTTAGCTACTAGCAGTCAGATTTAATTTTTATTTAGAAGGAATGAACAGAGCAGAGGACTTAATCTATTCAGTGAAATATTTCCCAGTAAATTAACCCTCTCACCTTGACACCTCTTGACACACTTTGAGACTTTACCTATCTCTATCTGATAGTGCCTGCTGTGTATGGAACAGTTCACAGAGTGTTACCACCAAGGTATTGGTGCTGGCATCCCATTTAACAGCTTATATTCTGTCTCAGGTGCCACTCACCTCTTAAGTCACTGACTCTACAGCAAGTCACTCTTTAC
>NW_010395577.1:0-2402 GCF_000710305.1 Buceros rhinoceros silvestris | reverse complement strand
CCACTCTGTCACCTCATTTCGTAAGAGACTGTCTAAAACACCTCATGAAAACTCAGTTTCTTGCTCAATGTCATTTTCTTCTTCTCAGTTCACTATTTGGGAACTGAATCCACCCAGCAGGATAAACAAAAATTTCCTGTCTCTCCTTATAAGAGGAGAATATATACATTCTATTTTTTCTTTTCCTCATTTCTGTGACTTATATTTTCTGTCTCATTATTATTTCTTTGAGTATATAACACTTACACTGGATGATTCCAATTTAGGAACTCCAATATGAAATGGGGTTGGAGTGTAGCAAATATATAAATCTTGAGTAATCAAAACTGACTCTGCCTAAGATTCCACCACTGTTAAATATGCATCAATAGCAGAGATTCTCCTGCAGCCCACTGTGAAGACCATGGTGACACAAGCTGTCCCCCTGAAGCTCATGGAGGACCACGGTGGAGCAGATATCCACCCTGTAGCCTGTTAAGACCTCACATCTGAGTAATTTTTGACAGGGTCCTTGTTTCTCACTGTACCTCTGATCAAGGCAGGAGCTGTTCTAGGGCCGCACAACAGTGAAATTCATAATTCAGATAACATGGTCCAGGATATCTGTGAGATGGTGAACATGAATTTCAAACATTAACATCTCATCTTAAGTCACTAACAGAAAACATTGGGCCTTAGAAACATCCTATTGTGCCATATGAACAGTTAGTCAGGAAGTTATTCAGTTCGTCTGGATTATCCTGCAGCTGGACCCATCATCTAGCCAGAATCAAACTGGTGTGGAATCAAATATTCCTGGGCCAGGGGGAACTTTATAACACCCAAAACGTATTTGTTCACCAACAACATACAGTCCATTTTAACTCATTCACTTCTGTTTCAATCCAATAATATTACACAAGGCAGTTTTACAGATGTTTTCTAAGCAGCAACATCAATTAAATGGTTGAATGTTCACAAAATTCAAAATTTTTCCAAGTAGCCTTAAAGCTGCACACGTGGAGATTCACAATTTTATAGTGTAAATATGTAAAAAGTAAACCTAAGCCTTAGTATTGTTTACTCTGACATCCCCGTGCTCAAAAGCTTCTCAGATATTTCGCTACATTCAGTATTAACGAGGAGACCAATGCCTTGCTCACTTCTGCTTCTTCCTCCCTACGTAATCTGTACTGCTCCATTGCTATTGTGTTTGATGGAAATAAGCAGAATTATGGAAAAGCATAAATGTCTAGAGGAATAGCGTACCAAAACTCATATATTTAAAGATGTTTAGAAAACAGATAACATGCCCTGTTGTTAGAGAATAAGCTGGTTCAGTTTCCTCCAGCTATTCAAATTTTTACCAAAAAAATTCAATATCACAATGATTTCTAACAAAACAAAGAATTAATTTTAATTGTTCAATAAATGACAAAAATACCTCTGTTCTTTATTTTCATTAAAAGGCTTCTAAAAATTCCCTTTGGAAACCAGTTGTGTTCTTGCATTTAAGTAACCTCAAACGGTGTTAATTGTTTCAGACACTTGCCCCAAGATCATTATAACTTAAATTTACTGTTGCAAATTACTTAATACTTTCTTGGCTCTCATTTTGAAAGACATGCTGAAGTAGATTTACAAGTGTCACCAGTTTGGCCAAGGCTGAGCCAAGGTCCGATGATGATAATACCCTTCCCTATCCCACCAGGGAGAGGGAGAAAAGAATTAGTGAGACCTTTAAATGTTTTGGGAAACTGAAACAAGGTTTAATAACACCACAAACAGGGATATATTAAATACACAAGAAAACCAGTGAGATATTGAGGGTTTTGGGAAGGCGAGGGTTAACCCACGGGTGGTAGCAAGGGCTCCCTTGCCGAGAAATGGCGGGGGGCAGGCAGCAGCAAGTGGCGGGGCAGCGAAAGCAGCTCGGTCAGTTCTTGCACGCGCGGCTCCTCAGTCACGATGAGGGGGCTCCGATCCGCCACGGTGCACGGTTCCCAGGCTGGTCTCTCGTGGCTGCAGCGCTTTGCCGAGGAAGCAGCAGCGGCAGCACACAGCGTAAGGGGGTCTGTCCCCACGGCGCGGCTGTACCGAAACGCAGCGGCAGTGCTGGTGCAGCAGGGGCACGGCGGGAGCGTCCGTGACCGCGGGCAGCGGGGGCCCGGCGGCAGGCTCACTGACCGCCCGCGCCGCTGGTGTCGACTTGGCTCTTCTGTTGCTGTTGTCGCGTCTCCTGCCCCGGTGCTCCCCCTTCCCGCTTCCTTGTCCCTGTCACTCGTGCTTTTCTCCCGTGCCGCTCTGCCATGGCCGCCCCCATGCCGCCAGGGCCGCAGGATCCGGACACTGAGCCCAATAGGAGGCAGAGACCGACGCTCATCACCCGGCGGCAGGAGAAGGAGATGCTGCAGGGACTGAAC
>NW_010395576.1:376-3108 GCF_000710305.1 Buceros rhinoceros silvestris | reverse complement strand
GAGGGGCGGTGCCGGTTCGAGGTCCAAACGGGTCTCCCCAGAGCGTAGGCAAGGGCGGTGGGGAAGCCTGCCTGCCCTGACAGCCGTCTGGGCGGGAGCGGGCCCGCGGAGAGGCACCAGCGGCTGCGGGGCACCTTAGAAACTCAAAGCGAAGAAGGGAAGGGGGTGCAAAGGAAGGGGGACGTGGCGGGGTTACCTGCGCATGGGAATTTGGCGGAGTCTTGCTGGAAGACCTGGAGATACTGCACCGGATTCGTGCACAGGTCGTTCAAGCTGACCGGTCTGCCTGTGCGGTGCAAGGGCGGGGGTAGTTGTACCCAGAGGTTATGCGGAGGGGTCTGGACCCCGCATGGATTTTCAGGGTAGTACCGTGAGAGGGGCTGGAGGGAGATCAGAGTCAAAGGTGCACATCCCAGCTGAGGGACAGGCGGAGTAAAGGGTGTCCAGGAGGACATGTCCTCCCATGGGGGAGGAGCTAGTAGAAACTGGGATTGAGATTAAACTCAGCATGTGGCTAGACAGCAAGAGGGAGCTTTCTTTGGACAGAAGGCAGATCCAAATTAAGGATTGAGAGGTAGTAGGTTTGCTGGAATAAGATTATCCAGTGATAAGGCATAGAGAAAAAAGGGGGAAAGGGTGAAGTTGCTGTGGCATCCCTCAAAAACCAAGAATGGAGAACCTATAGTGGATCTGCTGACAAACTAGCTGAAAGAATGGTTAGAGAAGCATGTTAGAGGACATAGAGAATGGTTAGAGAACCAAGCAAACACAAGATGTCAGGAAGAATATTGTTGAAAGAGACTGAGAGATTAAGTGGGATTTGATTTAGGTAGGAGGAACTTTTTAGGCACTTCAGTGCCAGTGGTGACAAGGGAGCACGAAGATCTGCAGGCAGTCTGCAGGCCATGTAACAGAGGAGCCCCAGACATGGTTTGTGAACACCATGTTCATGGAGTCTATATGCGAAAGGGAGAAAGACTATGGGACAAAAAGGTGAAACAAATGGGATCAAGAAGTGGCAAAAAAAAATAGTTAGAAAGGCGGGAAGACTTGATGAAAGCCTAGGCCTGTGAACCAGGTGATCAGCAAAGGCTTCAGTCACATGAGAAGATGAGGATAAAGGATGTTCAAGAGTAAGTGCAGCTGGGAACTGGCACCACTGGGGGTGAGCGTGGGAGGCTGCGCAGAAATGGAGAGAGCGTGAAGTGAGGAAGAAGTGAAACAGAGTCCCAAGAGGTGAAATGAAGAAAGCTGCTGAGGAGAAGTGGAGTGAATGCTGGGTGACAATGCCATGAAAACAAGAGGAAAATCGAATGTGCTCTTCCCACCCTTTCACCAACTGGGAGAGTTTGTCTAGCTTTATCTCCTCTGACTTTGAACTGTCAGTCTTTCACAAGACGTCTAGTGGATTAGTCCTATCTCTGCAGGGAAGTTTGTGTGTTCTCTCCCTGTGTCTATATGTGTATGATCCAGGGTCAAGTGAAAACCATAAATAATTTGTAAAAATGCAACTTCGTGCGAACATGCATTTCACATGACAAGTGTCCTGACGGTCCTCATCACACGCTGGATGGTCCTTATAGTGATACATGCAATAAATGTAGAGGAACTGTGGTCATTATTTTACTACAGATAATATATATACAGTAAAGTGCGCTTCAGAAGAGAATTTCTGGAAGTAGCATATTCTACTCATACCTTGTTGAAAATGGAAAATGCATAAAACTTCTCTACAACTACCTGAAAGGAGGTTGTAGTGAGGTGGGGGTCGGTCTCTTCTCCCACGTTACGAATGACAGGACGAGAGGGAATGGCCTCAAGTTGCGCCAGGGGAAATTTAGGTTAGAAATCAGGAAAAAATTCTTTACAGACAGGGTTGTGAAGCATTGGAACAGGCTGCCCAGGGAGGTGATGGAGTCCCCATCCCTGGAGGTGTTTAAAAGCCGCGTGGATTTGGTGCTGAGGGACATAATTTAGGGACCCTGGCAGTGCAGGGTGAACGGTTGGGCTTGATGATCTTAAGGGTCTCTTCCAACCAGATGATTCTGTGATTCTATGATTCAACTTATATATAGATATACTGCTTCAGAGAGACGCTGCAAATGCCTGTCAAGGAGGCCATATGGAGAGGCTGGCAGAAGGGCAGCTAGTGAACCAGTTAGATGTGCCAAGTTCAATTTGTCACACGTTACAGTACCGAGAGATACTTTCTTCTCGTTTTGAGAAGGAAAACGCTCATTAGTAAAGATTCAACAACATACTCCTCAAAATGCATCTTTTACAAAAAGACCCAGCACGCCTGCCTTTAGAGACTGGAACCACTGGTGCGTAATCCATCTACAAAGGTATTTGGTAAATAGGGAACACTGATGTAAACAGCGTTGGGCAGAGGCAGCCTTATTTCTCCTCTTAAAACATGTCTTGGCCATCGGTCCGTGGGGCGGGAAGGCTGACAGCTTTCAAAACCAAAGCGTATCCAAACTAGGGATGCAGTTACCGCCCTTGGACCTGTGGCTGGAAGGCGACCGTGGCAAGTGTGGAAGTGGTACAAGCCAGTGCAAAAATCAGATTTCTCCTCACGTGTTAACACTGAGGGGTTTCTTTTGGCATTAGAGTGGATTGCTATAAAAGTTCCTCATCCGTGTTCAATCTCCCAGCCTTTGGTACTTTTAAGGCTTCCCAGCGGACTGGCTCCATTATGGCAATTACCCTGCCCAGGCAAAGCAGCAGTT
>NW_010395576.1:0-218 GCF_000710305.1 Buceros rhinoceros silvestris | reverse complement strand
TACCCGGGCTGTGCCGGGTGCCAGCGGCTCCGCGGCCCCGGCCGCTCGGCTTTTTACCCCGGCCGTCCCCGAGCCAGGGGCACACGGTGCCGACACGTAAATTCCCGGTGCATATATTTAACCGATGCCGAGTCATATGTTGTGGGAAATCAGAGCCATTCACAAGGACAAAAAGCAAACAAGCAAACGAAAAAACACCCCTGATTGTTGAGAGCCCG
>NW_010395575.1:426-656 GCF_000710305.1 Buceros rhinoceros silvestris | reverse complement strand
GTTCCTGCCACACGGCGGGTGGTTTTGGGGGGGGGAGGAACCTCGATGTGCCTCATCCCACCTCCCCCGTGATGTCTCTTTGACCAGTGGCCTCTTCCCCCAGCCACAGGCTCAGTCCCTCACCTCTCGCTGGAGGCCCATGAGTCTGGTGGCATCCGGGTGCTGTGTCGCTCGGTCGGGTGGTACCCGCAGCCCGAGCTCCGCTGGGTGGGTCCCGGTGGCCACCAGCT
>NW_010395575.1:0-253 GCF_000710305.1 Buceros rhinoceros silvestris | reverse complement strand
CATTCCTCAGACCAGTGGGGCCTGTGTGACATCGAAGAGGCCACCGTGGTGAGTGGCAGTGGAGATGGGACCTTGTCCTGCCTGGTCAGGAACCGCTTCGGCCTGGAGCAGGCATCATCGCTGCACGTCGCAGGTACCACCACGACAACGGGCTGGTGGAGGGCTGGGCCAGAACCACGTGGTGGTGTTGGAAGGGACCCCCAAGGGTTCTTGATGGACACATGGCGGGTGGGTTCCACCTTCAGCTCAGCTG
>NW_010395574.1:975-1298 GCF_000710305.1 Buceros rhinoceros silvestris | reverse complement strand
GCGATCCGGTCGGCGAGGGGAGTATTTCATATGCCCTAAATAGCTTTTAAACCGTGCTGTATCCAGGATAAATGAATATCCCTAACAAGCGTAAAGACAAGTAGTTTTTCTCCTGCCATAAACATATTGCATCTCCAGCGTAATTAAATGCAAACCGGGAGCGAACGAGACATTTCCATTGTAGCTGTCACTCAGCGGAGGGGGAAGCACATGTACATTTGAACTTCAGAGATACGGGCTGGAGTAAACAGGTCTGAACTTCGGCAAGGGGAGGGGGCGAGGAATATCAAAGGCCAGGCGGAGGCAAGCAGAAAGGCCAGAGT
>NW_010395574.1:380-774 GCF_000710305.1 Buceros rhinoceros silvestris | reverse complement strand
GAGCCGCATCCTCGCCCACGGGCCGGGGGTTGTCGCGTGTTTTGTGGTGATGAGGAAAAAGTTCCCCCCGAAATATGAGAATATCTGCTCAGCTGCGTGGGAAGCACGCATTGGGCTCAGAAGCGAGTTGGAAAAACACAAGGACTAGTTAGAGTTGCTGCAGAATAAATGGGTCCGGTCACCCCAAAGGGGGCCGAGGCAAAGCCGGGGCAGGAGTCGGCAGGGGACACAGTCCCGCGGGGCACCGGAGCTGTCCCCTGCGCCCTGAGATGCCCACGAACGTCGATGGCCACGCACCGGAATGACCCTGTAGAAGGCCACCCTCTGAAAGGGGAAAAAGCCCTCTGCAAAGCCGTTCGTAAGAAGCACGGTGCAGACCCGGAGCAGGCAAAGG
>NW_010395574.1:0-250 GCF_000710305.1 Buceros rhinoceros silvestris | reverse complement strand
AGCCCCGGAGGAGCCAAAGGAGAAAGCCGTGCCCCCAGCACCGCGTCCCGGCCGAGAGCATCCTCGCCCTCCAGCCGCCCCCTTGAAATTCCCCCGTGCCTCCGAGGAGCAGAGGGGGTGGGGGGAAGTGGCGAATATCTCAATCAGCGAGGAGGTGACCTGTGACCTGGAGGGTGGCTCTATTGTCCCGTTCTTGCGGGGGACACAGACTTTAGTCAGCCTTTCTGCGTGACTGAGCCCTGAGGGGCAA
>NW_010395573.1:333-1647 GCF_000710305.1 Buceros rhinoceros silvestris | reverse complement strand
AGCAAAAGCAAGTGGTCCGTAAGTGGCACCTGGAAGAAAAGGCTCCATCGAGCAGGCAGAAGCACCGTAAGCCAGGCTGGGGCTTGTCAAGGCACACAATGCTCACGAGGCCAAGCGAGTCTCTGGGCTGCAGAGGAACAGCCAGGGCAGAACCGGCCCTTGGACTCACCAGGGGATGGATGGACTCGGGAGAGGAGCGATGGTCATCACAGGGGCCCCAGCCCACCTCAGTGGCTCTGGAACGGGGCGGCTGCCACCCTCCCAGGTACCAGAGCCTGGATGGTTTTATGTCTAAAGGTGCTGGGGGAAGATTAAAAAAAATATTTACTTCTTACAAGAAGGTGCTTATGCAAAGTGTTCCACTTGTGATGGTGATAAATCCAGCCGCGCTGAACCAGAGTGAATCGGCAAGATGGCCTCAGAGCCAGGCTGCAAAAACAGGCACCCGTCAGGCTGGAACTTGAGCCTCCGATGGTTCGGGGAGGAAATTTCTCCATCCCTCGCGGCTCTCTGCTGCCGTGCAGGTGTGTGTGAAGTGCCTGGAGCCTGGCGCTGGTGAGCAAAGACACCACCCGTGGCAGCAGCCCTGTCCGTTTAACAGTGCTCGGAGCGGGAACCAAGGGCTCTTGGTCACCCTCCAGAAGGGGCTAGTCTTCCCGGTGGCCCTCGGCAGCCCAGGGCGGTTTGCTGCCGAGCCAGCTCCCTGCCAACCGAAGCGCCATCCTGTGTTTGGTGTGCGGTCACTAGAGTAAAACTGGTCCGAAATCCGCTTTGCTGAGGAAGTCACTCCCCTCCCTCCCCCAAAAGAGAAGGAAGGAAGGATGGATGTCTCCTTTCCGACGACCCTCTTGACTCGTGGATCAAACAGCGTGAAGCGAGGTCCCACGACAACGGCTTGCGCGTCCTTCCCAGTGATTTTTCTTTTTTGTATTAATTTTAAAAAACTTTTTTATCAAAAAAACCCAAAAGACAGTTTATGGCTAAAGTGGGTGAAAAGGAAACGTGCCCAACAGCCGTTATGTGGGGCAGAGCAGGAACCCAGAGAAGGAGGAGTGGATGTATTCCGTGGAATATAGCCCGTTGGCCTGGTCCGAGGGCATTTGTACCCAGACTTGGTCGCTCTCCTTGAGTTCAAGCACGGCACTGCCCGATGCCTGGTCCAGGTAGCCCTTTTTGTACTCATCGTAGGTGTAGGTGGCGGGCACATTGTTCTTGTAAAGTGCCACCCAGACGTTAGTCCCTTTGACGTGCACGTGGTAGGCGAAGTAGTAGATGCCGGAGACAGGGCAGGTGAATATCCCGGTGACCGGGTTG
>NW_010395573.1:0-250 GCF_000710305.1 Buceros rhinoceros silvestris | reverse complement strand
CCGGGGCGGGGAAATTCCCCGGTGCCGGGGTTGTAGCCGTTGTGCCCGTTGTACAAAGTCCGGTCAAACTTGACCGGCATGCCTGACGCCGGGAAGGGGGACGTGAGGATGGCTGTGAAGGCCGGTGCGATGCGGGCGGCGAGCTCTCCTCGGCCGTACTGAGGCTTCCCCAGCTTGCCGTTGCCCAGCACGGCCCCCTCCACGCCGCCGTCGGGCAGGTGCAGCCCTGCGATGCCCGTCTCGTCGAACA
>NW_010395572.1:469-15816 GCF_000710305.1 Buceros rhinoceros silvestris | reverse complement strand
TCTCGGGTGCGGTGCCCGCGCTGCTGGCGGTGGGAGCGCGCCTTCACGCGACAGCGGTGCCTCTGGGTGGGGCGACGGGACCCGCCCGGGGTCAGCGGTGCCCGCAGCCACGTTCTTGGAAATCGGCGTGGCATGCCACGCGTTTTCCTCCTGGTCCCAAAGGGTATCAGTGCTCCCTCTCGCTCCTGTGAGTAAACAGAGACCGCGTTGTGGGCTCAGGCTCTCTGCTTCGCAGGCTTAATTTAGGCTGCCTTAATTTAGAATAAACATTTCTTCATTACTTAATACCCCAGTACACACTTCTCCTCGATTTTCTAAAATAGCCAGTCTGCGGTGGTTAAATCTGGCCCTTCAAGGATTTGCAGTGCATCTCTCGAGTGTGGCTGCCTGCTGTGGACGTGGGCTGCGTTGGTTAAACAAAGCGTGCAGTCCACCAGCGCAAGGACCCTGTGCAGTATTGCTGAAGCAGTGAGCAAAAATCTTGTTACGCTTGATCTAAAGAATAACAGGACTTAATTATATGTTGATAAGCTGGATGGGAAAGGCCCTCTTCAGTCACTTTGGGGATACCTGAATCTTTGTCATATTGGAATGACAGGTGATCGATGCCTCTGCATCACAAGGATATTTGTAAATTGCCTTTGTAAGCTAGTAGAACTTTAGAAGAAACCGAATTTCTCAATTCACCCACGTTATTTTATGCACAAACCTAGTTCTATTTCCTAGCAATTTACCTATATAGAACTTTTTAAAATAGAAACCTATCATTTGAGGGGGCCCATGTTCTTGGTGAAGCCCTTTGTCTGCTGTCCTCTGCAATGTTGGAATTATTTCAGAGGAAAACAGTCCCATTTCTCTGTAGTGGAAAACAGAATTAAAACTTATCACAGCGTGTCTAACACTATGGTTATGACTCTGAGTCAGCTATAAAGGAATTTTTATTTCCTGAATGTAAGCTGGCTATATTCACATTAAAATTTTGAGGAGGGTGAAGTACCATACCTTAAGCATGCATCTGAAATTTGACAAGCAGAGGCAAGGCAATTGTCTTGCTATTTAATTATTAGCTTTCTGCTGGCAACTTACAGGTTCCTCCCAGTTGCTGTGTAGGACCTTGAAATGGGAGCCCAGATTTTAACTGAACTTAAACTCCTTGATGATCTGCAGTTCTTCGAACGTATTCCAAATAGCTGACTGTTATAATCTAAACACATCGTTTGTCTGCTGTTCAGTTGATTTCTCTCTTTAAATCTATGCCCATCATCTTCTGGGGTATACCTGTAGAATTAATGTTATTTGAAGCCTCCTAAGATTTGAGCACAATTTTTATCCATCTTTACTCAGCAATCATAACCTTACATTTTCAACCACAGAACGATCCATTTCTGGTAGGCAGAAAAATCTCTCAAAGCTAAGAATATGCTTCATTTATATAATAACTGTAGCAAATACGATTCCTACAAAAGGAGAAACCTTTTGAGGCCTCTATCTGAGCATGATTTGGCTTGTGACTCCGAGGAATACTGAACTGCACTGTGGAGGTTTGGTGCATAGTAAATAAGACCTAATTATGAAATGAGTAACTATCCTCCTTGTAAGGCTGTTTCTGCTAGGTGTTGGTTAATGATCATTCATCTAGTTGCAAAGACAAAAACACTTAAGGAATGATGTGACCAGAAGAGAACCAGGATTTTTTTTTTCATGTATGGAGTTCCAGAAAGTACACTAACTGTTCTTAGGCTTTTGAAAGTCCAATTAGGAGTCTGAAATACTTAAATATTAAAAAAGGGGGCTCTATTTCAGGTGCTTATGTTAAATAGAAAGTCAAAGAGAAAAAAGGAAGTTACATCACATTGTCAAATAAGGAACAGCTACTAGAGCAGATGACTTGTAGTGAAAAAATGTGCCCCTCCTCCTGTGAATTGCTGCAGAGATTTGTTAAAGATACGTGGTTGCAAGGTGAGCAAAAATCGGTTGTGGATTTAAGGTAGCCACATTTCTTCCCCTCCCAAAAGTAGCAATTTGGTCCTGCCCACCCCCCCAGTTTCTTACAAAAAGTATATAAGCTGCTTGTCAGGAGCGTTGCCTTCATAAAATCTGTCAAAAATCTATACAGCAAATTGCTGCCCATTAAGTGAAACATTCTAGGGCATGCTTTGGGTTTCTGTGCATACCAGGAAGGTTTTCTTCATTGTGAACCTGACTCGCCTGAAATACGTAGTTGCATTGGGGCTGGGAGAGCAGGGAACAGAGTAACAAGGTTCTCTGTGCCATCAGTGATAGGTGTTGAGCTAAAATACACGTGAATGCTGCTTAGTTTCTAATCGGAGGATTACTCTTGCTATAAGATAACTATCTAGTGATATGTATCCGTATGAAAACTTTGTATTTGGGATGTTTTATGTAACGCAACTTCATCTCAAATTCTCCTATATATATTCCCAGGTACATTCCTCACTATGTAGATAACTCTTTATGGATACACATTTGCATCTTAGACATGTCTATCCTATTATTCATCACTCATCAGTTCAAGTCTGAAGGTATATTTGGCCTTGTAAAAATAAATCTCCTCTCCAATATTTAGAATATTTCACATTTGTTAAAGTGAGCAGGCACGAATAATTAAAAAGTATCTCTTCTGGACAGTTGCCTACCTTGCCTTGCAGTGGATGGTGCTGATGGTTTCCTAACACACTGAAAAACCTTTGAATCTGCTGTGTAGTAATTACTAGTTATAGCTTTAGATTGAACTCAGTTTCTTTTGAACAACAATGAAACTGTAACATCTTTGAAAGTGCCCAAAGGGCTTCAGTCTTTCTAAGTGCCGGAACTAGGCCAGGCAAGCGGAGTAACTGCAAACCCATTCTGTGCGTGAGCAGCAACCAAGTGCGAGATCCCGAACGCTTCGTTACTGCAGAGTGCCCATTTTCTTTAGCAAATGTAGTTTGATTTTGTTCATGGTTAAGTTAGATCCTTAAGTATTTAAGGAGGCAGGGTTGGGCCAATAGTGGAAGGCTGTTGGTGTTTGTATCTTCATGACTGACTTTGGTGCTTTTTTTTTAAGCCACTTACTAGAAAATAGCAGCCTCGTGTTCTGCTCAGCTTTAATAAGAGCGCACAGTATAAAACACAGACTTCATACTCCTCAATTACACGTCCTCCTGGGTCCCTCTAAAGACACTGATTCTTCAAACAAGGTTATGCTTGTTTTAAAATAGAAGCACCAACTCTAGACTCCACCGAAAAAATAGCTAGGGGATTTAGTGAAAGAGCACATGTTTTACCTCCCTTGATACTCCTAGCTTAAGCATGGAGGACAGTTTCATAACTGTCCATTCACAACCCCCTGCCAAAATGTCAAGGCTAGTCACCTCCTGTGAATTCACAAAGAGGTTATTGTTAGAAGCCAGCAAGTCTTATAGCTGCAAAACTTGTCCGTGCTTTATTTTTAAAAAATAAAGACTTGATTGAAACAAGTGAAAATTACCTTTTCCTAGAGTCTGTAAATATTTTAAGTCCATTTCAGAAGCTGAGCTTAGCATTCCAGAGGGATTTCAGAGAGGCAATTGTGCAACTATCAGTCTTGAGAGCTCAGATTTAGACAGCATTCAGAAAGCTGACACAGTAATTACTAGCAGTGGTTTTGGCGTGGGATCTAATGGAGGTTGGGCTTGCTAACAAGCCCTGCAAGGGTTGTATGTTATCATAGCAAGCACATGACATGTGCTCTCAAACTACAGCAGGGCCACCACCCCACCAGTCTCATTCTTTCAATATCATAATCAATGGCTTGTTCACGGGGTTGGATCTCGTATGCGCACGGAGGAGGAGTACTATCATTTGCTGACTAATCAGTATTCTGATCAGTGACTTTTTCAAACTTGTGACTTGCGTTTGAGTTCAAAAAAATTACTGAAATGGAAGCACAAACTCCTCCGTAGGCATTAGCCCTGAAGTTCATTAATTCTCTCTCCTTCGTTTCTTTTGCAGATTCATTGTTGATAGGATAGGATCCTCGAGGCGCACACACACGCACAAATTGCTGCTCAATACAGCGTGAGCTGATGTAACAAATGCTCTATTTGCAAATTGTGTTGACACGATAGGAAGTAATTTTAGAATTGGTGTTACGCTTGTACTGTGCTGCTTAAGTCTTTCTGACAAAGGCGTTTCTCCAGTCTTCTGCTCCCCCATAGACAATATTTCTGCTTGCACTTAGGAAAGTGGAAGGATGAACTGCTGTTACAGGACTATGAGATATTTTGAACTCATTTGCTAATCAGAACTTTGTTATTGCTTCCTGGGGCTGTATGTTTATATTTAATTTTACTATGAAAATCTGCAATTCCCATTACTTAAGGGAAGGGTCCAGCTTGGCTGTGTAATGAAAAAATTTCCAGGGTTAAGCTAGCTTTTAAGGAGATTGTCTGAAAAAGAAGAACATCAGAAGGGCTGAAGTGAGACTCTAATGCTCTGCAATAGCAGACAGAACCCTGGTTTGGCTCTCATTGACTTCTGTCGAAGCTAGTAGCCTCCTCTCTGGCTAAAATATACTCCATATCTGGTGCATAAAAAAAAAAATCCCACTTCTGTTGACACAAGGGTGATTGCTGGTAGCCATGATCAAGACAACCATCACACTCGAAGAGACCACGATTAGGTCCTGCACATTGTAACCGTACATACAGTCAGAAGCTAGTTTGCATTTATTGTTTGCTTGGATGATCAATACTGCACCCAATTCAGATTTGGAAAAGAATGCCAGAGATGTTCTTTCTCAATCAATTTTTCATAACAGGCAAATGGTGTTAGATTGCCTGGGGCACCTGGTTTACCCTCCTGCTCAGGAGTCTGCCCATCCCTCACGTTGCAGATAAGTGTAATGGATCTTTCCTTTCAAAGGGAAAGTAAGACGACACATCTGCCTACGATGCCTGGTTTTGAACAGATTTACCATAAGCTATTACTTGTTTCTGTACCCTGTTCTCATGCCATATCGTACTGTGGAGGGGATTTCTTCACATGTAGACTGCACTGGTGTAGCTGGCCCTCAGCTGTTGGTTGACTTCTCTTCAGGTGGAATTGTTTCTTTCAGGGGAGGAAGAAGGAAGTTCATGTTAAGAAACTGGTCATATTCTGATTATCAAGAAGGATACAAACTAAACTGTTGGGGGTGGGGTTGGGGGGTTTTGTTTGGTTGGTTTTTTAAGAGCCACATGACACCATATTTGTACTTGCTGAATTTAGGATATTTGTGTAGATATAGCACAGGCCCAGAGAACATCTCTGCTTACAGTCTTGGACTTAATTTCTCCTGCCTTCAGAATGTTGACTACTTTTAAACTGTCCCCCTTTGATAATCCATTCTGAATTTCATAAACAAAGCCCTATGAGTCAACTTGTTTCTTAGACTATAATTACTTATTCAGTATAAAGCAATTGCCAACACTTTTTTCCTGTGTAAATGGGCCAGATAAAGCATCGTTCACGCATTCAAAATCTGAGTACAGCAGCACAGTTTAAAATGAGATTTTTTTCAAATTTTGAGATTTCCAGTTTGTTGGATTTAGCTAGAAGACTTGAGGCTGATTTAAAGTATCTCAATTTGTTTCTAATAATGTTTGTTAATAACAGCAACTCCTTTATAAAGTTCTGCAATTCTGATTTAAGTAGTCAATAATTCTGTTTATTGGAGCAAAGGCCATTTGTTAGGCTCTTGAAGGTAAGGCTTAAAACCACTAAGCTGTTAGCTATACTGGAAACCATAAACTCGTTAGCAAAAAGATACAACTAAAGATAGATGGCTACTGCAAGGCTAAAGAGGGTGTTCTGGAAAACTTATTTTACCTGAATAACTAGCAGTTTATGTACAAGAATTGAAGTGGTTGATGTACAGTTGCTACATATCAATAGCTTCACTGAACATATTTTTCTTTTCTTCTATACAGTTTAATTCTGTAAGAGAATGTACCTATCCGGTACTTGAGTTCTGCGTTCAGACACAAAACAGCAAGTTTGATGAAGCTTTCCTGTTAGCAAGTATTAGGACAGAAAGCCTTTCTACAGAGCTGTGTATCTCCTTGAAACAGAAATTTCAGATGAGAGATGAACTCATTTGCATTTCTGATATTTATGTCCTTCTCTCTTTTGAAGGGAATGAAAACTGCAGGAAATCTGTCAAGGACCGAATTTCTAGGGTCGTGAGACATCACTAGAGAGCAGTGCACAATGTCAACTGCAGGAGTTGCTGCTCAGGAGATGAGAGTCCCGTTAAAAACTGGATTTCTTCACACTAGTCAAGGCATGGGGAGTCTGAAAACTTGCTGGGGTAGCCACAGTGGATTTGAAAAGTGAGTGAGGCTATAGTTTGATCTATTGCATCTTCAAGTGTATGAGATGAGCACTAAGAATACTTGATCCAGTACCAACCTACGGTTTATTTACAACAAAGGCTTTTTTTTTTTTAGTACTTTCTTTAATGTGGACCCTATAGCAGTGGCATATAATTTGAATCCATCAACAGAGCAACATTTACCATCCATTGGTAAGTATAAAGACTAACACGTATGTATTTAGGTAGCGTAATGGATTTGCCTTCCAAAAAAATTCCTCGGTTCTTTGCCGTGACCCGGAGTGCTTTCTCACTCTGGATGTAAGGCTGCCCTCTGGTGACAGAAGGCAAATATTTCCACAAAATGGTGCTATTCAAGCCCAACACAAAAAAATTTAAATAACATGATCAAGTTAAAAAAAACAAGCAAAAAAACTTTTTCTGTGTACTTAGAGGCCTGTGAGTTGCCATTACAATTCTGACAGAAAAGCTGTTGAGTAAAATAGCGCTTGTTTCATCGTAGTCCTTTGCTGGGACCTTCGTCGCGGTAGCGCTGTTCTGTTATGCCTGGGGTCTCTCAAACTACCCCATCGAATTGGAGCACTGGCCTAAAGCAGTGAGGTAATCAGCTGCTCTCTTAACTGAACACATAAACCCGCAACCAGAAAAGATCTTTAATAGCTACATTTTGCTACTGAAGTCATTAAGCAGACACTACTTATTGTTGCATTAGAAAGAATTAAATAGTTAAATTTAATTAAAGGGAATTAAATAGTGACAAAGTCATGCACTAGACTGTTACTTAGAAAACTGTTTCAAAGACTTTCTCACCTTTTTAGGGCACTCTTCTAACCATGCTTCCATGAATGACCACAGCTTTGATGGAACTTGCATCCAAGTCCTATCTCAGAAATCTAGTCCCCCTCCTCTAAGTCCCAAAAATGAGCAGCTGATTTCAAGATACGAAGACCATCTTGTTCCTGACTTTAGTAAACTGTCATTAACCATGGGCTGTGCTTCTGAAGAAACACCTCCACACATGCCAACGAAAACTGGGCCAATTCAATTTCTGCCAGCATCTTCCAATGACCGTAGCTCCAGGCCACTACCCCCTCTGCCTATTTCTGAAGACCTTATTCTAGATGAGGTTGACAAAGAGGTGGAATTCCTGACTAGCTCAGATACTGACTTTTTGTTAGAAGATTATGAACTTCCCCCTTTTAAATCCAGTGCTCCAAGCCGGCGGAGCTTTAGAGGCTGTGGACAAATCAACTATGCATACTTTGATACCCCAACAGGACCAAAACCAGAAGACGCCAACCCTACACAAAGCCTAAACGGGTACCTATCCAGTATCTGCCCTCCTCCACAGCAGTTGCATCGACGTTTGCGAAGATCCCATTCTGGGCCAGCTGGATCTCTTAATAAACCAGTACTAAGACTATCTGGACATGTAAACAGTTCTTCTCCAAACTCTGATGAAGATAAACCAGAGATTCCACCAAGGGTTCCCATACCTCCGAGGGCTCTCAAACCAGATTACAGAAGGTGGTCAGCAGAAGTTGCTTCTAGTGCATACAGTGACGAAGACAGGCCTCCAAAAGTGCCCCCAAGAGAACCTTTGTCATGCAGCAATTCCCGTACACCAAGTCCCAAAAGCCTACCATCATACCTCAACGGGGTTATGCCCCCAACCCAGAGTTTTGCACCTGATCCTAAGTATGTCAGCAGCAAAGCTCTACAAAGACAAAATAGTGAAGGATCTTCCAACAGGGTCCCCTGCATTCTTCCAATTATTGAAAATGGTAAGAAGGCCAGTTCAACGCACTACTACCTGCTGCCTGAAAGGCCTCCATATTTGGACAAGTATGAGAAATTCTTCAGAGAAGCAGAAGAAGGTAGCTCTAACACAGAGGTTCAGTCCTGGTCTGGTGACTGCACAGCCACTTCGGCCCCAATAAAACTGGACTCAAAACCTAGAATGGACATAGCTGGTCATCTGAAAAGAAAACACCTGTCTTACGTGGTTTCTCCATAGCCTCTGGGAGCACAGTCTCAGCTCGGTTGTTCAGGATGGAGCTGAATTTTACCATGTTACAAAGTTCTTAAGGTTCTCAGATAATGAAGTAGGACCAGTTTGTCCTCCAAGAACTGGAAAGTGGATAGTAAAGTCCTCTTATGCTGCATATCTCTGATATGTTTCTTCAGACTGTTTTTTTGTCTTGGTATGTATAGCTGAAAACCTGCAGAGATTCCACAGAAACATATGGAGGGATAGTAGTCACAGATGGCCAGTTATATGCTACCTAGAGGAACATATTTGGCAGTCACATTATTAAAAAAAAAAATTCAATCTAGCTTTGCTTAAGAGTCAGTTAGTTATAAAGCTGACAACAAAGCAGGTAATGCAGTACAGGTTTTGTATCAGGCATTTCCAAAATTTCTTTCACACAGTAACTGCTGAGAGAGAACAGACTCTTAACCATCTTTTGACTAGGATATGCCAACCTGGTAAGAAGGTAACTGCAAGATCTGATATCCACTTCAAGACTTGGCAAGCATATTGGAAGTGCATTTTGAAAGATGAATCTATTTCACAACTTAATTTGACACTAATAGACTTTAAGTGAGTTAAGTTTTGTGGATTCTTTCAGTTGCTAGACACACTTGGCTCAGTTTTGCAGTTTTTCCTAGAAGAGACTTGGACCAGCTATTGCTGAGCCTCTGCTGCTGCTCTTTTCCTGCTGGATCCTAGAAACGTGTGAAAGTGTCCTGGAAGTGGCAGAGGATATGAGTAGCCGTACAGTTGCTATTAGGTGGGCGTAACAACTACGTGCTCACCTGGAGTCTGAAATCCTGACTGTATTAAATCAGAAACACAGCACAAGCTGGTCTTGTGTTTTGGTTTCCGTTCAGTATTTTAGGGGAGGAGGGCATGAGGAAAAAACATAATTCCATTTATGAACAGTGTCAGTCCCATCTCTCGCTGCTTCAGATGCTGCTTTTTGCTGTTTAATTTTTCCTCATCGTGCCTCAGCAATCCACTAAAGTTGATTGAGGTTTGTGCATTAACAGTTTCTCATGCTCGTTTTGATTACATTTATCCTCTTACAGATAAGCACAAGAGAAAGGGTGCTCATTAACGGAGGTACAGCAGATGAATGTGTTCCTCCTAAGAAATAAACAATCTGTTTACAGTTTAAACTGCTGAATGAGATGTTTGAGCTATTTTAAAGCTTACTTTTTGTTTGTTTTAGTACAAACTAAATGAAGGTGAAATACATGCTATAGAAATGCACTGATATTTCTGCATCGTGTACAGTATTGAATAAAAAAGAATTCACTTTGTATTTTGAATATTGTCATGTCTTGAGTTTAATAAAGTTATAAAGTATTTATGATACAATTTGGGTTTGGCATTATTGAATAGTTGTGCATTTGGGTTCAGCCTTTACTGGAAAATTCAAAGTGAATAATGTTAAATGTGCAACAAATGTTGAATTCAGCTTTAATTAGCTGAATTCTGATTTCTGCAGAAGTTGCACACTGTTAATTTTAATTCCTTCTTACTACCTGGTAGCATGGTATCTATAGTTTCGTGTTGGCAGTAAGATCCTCCTGTAAAATTCAGTTACTCGGACTATCATTATCAATAATGTTTGTTATTTCTAGAGTCAAGCCATAGCATGTTAGGCACCATCGTAGGGAAAAGAGAGGGCAGTAGTGTTCCTGTCTTCAGCTGCTCACCTCTTAAAAACCCCTAAACTGTACATATTAAAGGTGGCTGAAGAGCTGCTTATATTCAGAGGACGAAAAAAGCTTGAGCATAGCATGGTAATTTTTTTTTATTTCCTTCTTAAGAGGACAAAGAAATTGCAAATACTCATCACAGAGCAAGTGTATGTAACTGTAGTATGTGAACCCTGGATAAGGTTACTGAAGATACGACGCATCACGTAACTTGTCTTTTAGCTGTGTGCGCACAGAAATACTTGTGTCGATCTGGCAGTCTGGCGTCCCTCACGCTTTCTGTGATCGAGCTCATTTCAGAATAAAGCAGGTTACCATCCTTGGAATTATACTCGATGGAAAAAATGTCAGATGTAGTTTTCCGTAATGCCTGATTACCTGGCTTTTATAGCTGGGGAGATTGCTCAGTCTCATTTGTGTAGATTCTTAAAAACCTACTGCTCTGCCGTTACTCTAAGAACCCACACGGATTTGCCTGCAAAACACAGGTTATCTAATGCAGTGCAAGGCTGGTGACTATAACACTCGTCCTACTGAAAGTTCCACTTCCCCTCTGCTGCCTGCCTTTTTCTAGGGTAGAAGTCACACTGGTACCTGCAACCTTCTCCCTAAAACTGAGCAGCTTTAACTCCAGAACCCCAACGTAACACACCACCTCAGTTACGCAGTCACTGCTGCAAACAGTTTGATGCTGCTAAGCTGCAGCTCGGTCCATGTTGACGTGAGACTCGGCACGCTCGGTAGTTGCCATTCCAAGGGAATCAGTCTAAAACCAAGCAACTGCCCAGAAAAACTCCCTGGTTTTTGCTCCTGGGTCCTGCTCCATTCCTGATACTTGGAACACACATGCACCCCCTTTAGCCTGGCTGAATTCCCAAAGGCCCCAAGACTCCGTTCTGCCCTTAAGAGCATTTGTTCTAGAATTAGTAGCAAGGCCTCTCTTGGGTGGGGATAAAAACAGAAAGCTTCCCCTTCCACATATCCCATAGTAAGCATGTTCCCTGGTTCAGGGGGAAACCCCATGGCTAGCGTACAGAGTGAGAAAGGAGCCCTCTGGACGGGAGGGCAGCAGGCACTCGGCATCACTGGGCATTGCGTTGGGATGAAGGGACGCCGCGAGTCCAAGCCATCGCTTTTGCTGCCAGCTCTCATTCACTGTTCTCTTCGTGAATACAGTGATGGGGTAAATTTTCTGTCCTAACTCATTGTGCTTCACACCACCCTGAGGCTATTGCTTAGTTCTTGCACAAGGCAAGCCAAAGAAACTTCTGAAGTGACTAACAGCTGAACACATCTTGGGCAGAAAACGGGGGTATTTGTTATGATTTCCTCAGCCCCACACCCCGGCACTTATTTTCACTTCTGCTAGCAGTGGAAGTTCCCTAGTCATTGAGCTGAAACCTTTTCCGCTAATGATGTAGCAGAAAGACATTTTTTACTTCCTCAGAAGATCTACTTCTGAGTACAAACTACTTTCATATTTATAGTGCTGAAAAGCTTATAAAACTCGTGCTTTTGTATGGTCTTACGTAACCTTTTTTGAAATTCTGAAAACTGTTAACCCAACGGCCATTATAGATTTTCTCCTAGGAGAGGAAAAAAAAAAAAAAAGAGAATTGCATATTCCTTTCCCGAAAGGAACCCTAACCCTGCTCAGTCCTGAGTATAAAAGAACCCTACCGTGCAGTGATGCTCTCTTTCCTCCTGCGTGTCAGCTGAGTAACAGCCCACTGTTCATTCTCATTCCAGAAGTTAAACGATGGACTTTAGTGCAACTGTAACTCAAGTAAAAGAGACTAAACCTGAATTGAAAATAGTGTCCAGAACTGCTTGGCTACGAGCAAGACATTCAAGCAGGTTACAGAGTTCACCTGCCTCTTCAGTATGAGGAAGATCATTTAAAGGCAAGTCTTATTTAAGTAATTTGGCCATTTTCCGGTTAAAAATCCAAAGTAATAAGGTTTCACTAAAGTCTTGGTCCACAGTTCAGTGGTTCTCTCCTGGTGATGGTGAGGAGGTCGCTGTCAAAGGCAGGCGGAAGCCTCGCTTGTATATTCTTAGACACCCGATTCCCGTGCTTTGGGGGACAAAGTTTGCATGATCCAAAAATTGTATTCCGTTTTCTAAGTAAGTGAGTAATTGAGGCTGTAGAGCTGTGGGGGAAGCTCTGCAAGTTCTGGCCAGAAGACATTTCTCATCCTCTGGCACATGATAATACTTGTGTCAGGACACAACATGCTTTTGCAACAGCCTGATCATGTGTTTGAATATTTAGAACTTGGGCTCACCTGGGCAAGGCGTGACAGCGTGCCTCTGAGGAAGCAGCCCCTTGCCAGATAGATTTGACTGGAATAATCACACTTCAAAGCACTTACGACTTGATACGCTGAAGTCTGAAGAGGGGAGGGATTTGCGTCAAAGCAGGGAAGAAAGATGGGCATCTAAGGAAAGGCAACGCTTCCCACAGCCTCCTGATTCAAGCAGTGGGCTATACCTACTGCCCACCCCACCCCCAGCAGCACTGTTGTCACCACCCAGCCATGTTAGCAAGGACCCATGGGACCCAGGAGACAGCTGTGCTGGGGCAAAGGGAGTTGTACCATGACAATCTACGGAGGGCTGGATCCGGAGCAGCCCTTCAGTGAACCCACGATCAGTGAGCGGACCTCAGTGACCATGCGGCTGGCAGTGAAGCTGGTGAGAAGGGTTGGGCATGGGGGGATGACTTTCCCTCCAGGCTCAAAACTGTTGACACCACAAGCAAAAGCACACTCTTAAGTAACCAGTGGCAGCAAGAAAGCATCTGTCATATCGACTCTGTGCGAGGGTCAGTGTTACTTAGAGCTACTCTTGCTCCCGTGTTGGCCAACTCTCTCCCCTTGGTGAGTTTCAGACTAGCAAACCAACCCAGAGGAGCCGAGTCCAGCTGCTAACTGTTTGTCTCAATACCCGTGTTCCTGAAAGGGAGAGGCTGTGTTAGTACCTGGTGATTTGAAAAACCCAGTAGCTTAACTTTTCCACCACCTTAACTTGCCCTGAAATGGGTAACGTCAGGAGGTAACACACAGCTCTAGTGGGATGTCATTTAAAAACCTCTCCATCCTCAGTCTCTCTTGCATCTTAAGAGTCAAATCAAAACAGGAAATCAGCCTGATTCAGAAGCATGCTAATTGACAATGTAATTACATTCTGCAGTCATTTAGAATTACTGATTGTTGTTGTTGCTGTAGCTATTGGTTTTCCATTTGCTCCCAGTCTGCAACAGGCACAATTGCTACCGCACTGGAACTGTGGAAGAGCTCTCACTGAGCCTGCATCTCCTCCCGCTGCAGCCGTGGGTTTGATTTTAAACAGAGAGAAGGTTTGACACGACAAAGGAACGCATCCATCTAATCTAGGACAAAGATACCAACTTTTCAAGGGCAGTTATTACAGCAGGGAGTAGCTGCTGATGGTGTTCAAACCGGGTCGTGTTGGGAATTCAAGGTTAAGATGATGACCAGATCAGTCATGGTGGAATTCCCACCCTTCAAAGTTATGATTACAGACTGTGGCCCTTATAAACACTTCTAATAGTATTACAAGCTGCATGTTAAATACATACTCTCTAGATTACTGACAAGAAGGAAATTTGAAGTGGAGGCAACAAGATGCATCATTTTATCTGCTTGGAGGGTCTCTGCCATTAGGTATGCTCTTGCTTTTTTTGTGTGATGTCAAGTATTCCTGGGGTAAACTTTTTCAGTTTTTTAAAGTAGCCTAATCTTTTCTTTTCTCGATAGCCTGCTTCCCAAAACAGGCTATATTCATTTCAAACCGAAAACATAAAGCAAGTTTTCTCTTTCTCATAGCTCCTTGGCACTGAAAAATCTAGCACACAGAGTTTAATTATACTTATTAATATTTGTTAAAGAGAGCTGCAGAGATCTCTGGCTGCTGAGCTTGTGATTAGCATTCGTAAGCTGAAAGAGGTGTTACCCCCACCCATCCTGCACTGTAATTCAGGCCTTGCACAATCCCTGCCCAAATGCCTATTTTCATCCACACAGCTCATTATTTTTTCTGAATCATATATGGAAGCCACACCTGTGATTACTCACAGACTGTTGCTATATTATTTGTATATTGGTGTGCACCTTGATCCCAGTTGTGGTTAATTTTGGAAAAGGCATTAGGTATTCCAAATTTTAAGTGGCATGCCACTGAAACATGGGAACTATTACGGCTATTCATTTCCTTACAGAGTGATTCAGAGGAAGAGATGCTTCTGTGTTTAAAACCTGCAGCTTCTTGCTGAAGATTAAAACTGTCGCCTGCAACTTGTTTGCATGTGAAACCGCAAAGGAAGAAGAGTACGAATACACTGCTGTGAAATACTAGAGAAAACAACATGCCAAATGACCCCACCATCACCATCCTGAATCGGCTGCAGGCCGCTAACCCCTGCACTCCGAGCCATCGCAGTACAATACTAAGAGGCCCTCCGCGCACAAAGTCTCTGGATCGAGCGCAGGCCTGACCCAGAAGAACGATCTCCTGCTTGCCACCTACCCACGGGACAGGGAGACCTGCTCCTGTTACCTTAAAATATTTATTTTACCTTTGGTAACGCGTTCATTATGGTCACAACTACTTCCAGGGCACGATCGGCACCACCGAGAGCCCTTCTGGAAGGCAACTGAAACAGAACGCCAGCCCTAGACACTTCACAGCCTTTAGCTGTAAAGCCCTCGGGGAATTTACCAGGGGAAGTGAGTTTAGGGAAGGTCACACTAAGGACCACATCGGCTCATGCCACACCGAGTCCAGCTGCTGCATGGCAAGGTGCAAGGGAGACGCAAGCGAACAGCACGCAGACCCTCGACAGGTTTCTCATTGCCTCACAATCCCTGTGTTGTCATTTACTGGCTGTTAAGCAAGGTCCAGGGGAAAACCGAGACTCCAACGTATTAGGTTGCACTTGGTGACTTCATTTGTCATCTATCATGTTGACAAGTTATTCAAGAAAAGTTTTCCTGCATCTCGGTTGCACACCCCTGCATTTGGAGCTTAAGCAATTGGAATCGGGATTGTGCTCCTAGGATCGCTCCAGCGCAATGAGAGGCACGTGGCAACGCAGAGGCCTCTAGCAGCTCTGGGCGGAGATAAGATTATGACGCACACTCTGACACATGCTGTTGTTCATGGGATTAAAACAGCCTGAACTTCTTTTGCTGGTGGAAGCGAGGGCTGTCTTTTTACAGAGTATCTTCTCATCCTGCTG
>NW_010395572.1:0-362 GCF_000710305.1 Buceros rhinoceros silvestris | reverse complement strand
AGAGCTGAGGGGTTCCCCTCATTAAAGCCACAGGGACGGGCGCTCTTGTCCGAGACACTCTTTTAAAAATCAGTGGCAGTGGGGCAAGTGCCAGTGAGCTCCTGCCTTAGGCAGAGGCTGATGGAGAGCTGGCACAGGGCTCTGAAGGTGAAAGGCTAGATGAAGGAAGGATGAACTGTTCAGCTCCCAGCTTCAAGTTAAACAGTTTAATGCCAGTGTTCTCTTAAATGACTGACGGTCTGAACATACGTGGGTTTGGGGTGAGGAGACCACGAGGCCATTCTCTGTAAGTTTTATCAGTCTTATGATGCGCTGTGCTGGATGCTCAAGACCATTCCGCCTGTCCAGCTGCTCACAGCCGC
>NW_010395571.1:0-2513 GCF_000710305.1 Buceros rhinoceros silvestris | reverse complement strand
CTGACCCAGAGCAGCGCCCTGACCCGGAGCAGCGGACTGACCCGGAGCAGTGCACTGGGGCGATGCTGTCTCTGCGGGGGAAGTGCCTGACCCAGCCTGCGATGCTGGGATGGACACCTGGAGGATGAATGGCTTTGGATTTCATTTGGGTTGGCTTCCAGTGATTTTTTTTCCATGAGATCACATGCTGAGAAGTGAAAACACCCAGTGAAGTTTGAAGTCAAAACATCTCAATGGGACTGAAACGAAAGAGCCAAAAGTGATGGTTTTTGTCCTCATGAGGAACTTGCAGTTAATGAGTCAGCTCTTTGGTTTCCCATTACTGTAGCAATACACCTCAGACAGATTCCTGCCTGGAGATCGCTCATGTTCTACAGTTCATTTCATTAACATCATGTTATCTGAAGTGTACAAACATTACCCAGCATGAGCTTTAAAACACGGACTTGGTTGCATGCTGGTGTTGTTCAGCTCTCTTCCACCATTACACACACAGCTCAAAGTTCACTTGGAAAAACGGGAGCAATGACCTTTCTTCGGGATGTTTTATTCCCGAAACAAAGACTTGAGTCAGAGAATGAAGAAGTGGAGTTTCTCTGGCTTGTATTTACTTTGTGGAGTGCAGTCAAAGGTTAATGACACTTTCTTCTGAGTTAGCCTCCTGTCAGGAGCAAAGGCAGACACTCAGCTTTGGTGCCTTTATGTTCTTATTTCCTATGCAAGCAAACAAGCAAACAAACAAAAGCTTAGGACAAAGTATTCCAAGGAGAGCAAATGTCACCTTAAGTGTCTCTTGCTGTGTGACCTCGCAGAGCCTGTTTCTTGTCACCCGCTTGGGTTTCCTCCTCCTGGCAGAGCGGCCAGGAGCACAGCTGGAGACAAGGAAAATCAGTGCAGCCTTCCCTGTGTTCTCTGCTGAACGAGAGCACAGCAGAGCAGAACTGCACACCTTCCTGCTCTCCTCCTTCTCAGCTTGCAGTTTTGCCGCTGAACCTTGAACCTCACCTGGGATTCCTGTTTGGATGCTACAACATGAACATAATGTAAAAAGGCAAATTCAAAAGCAAGAGCCAGAAAAGAGGTTTTCAGTCCCACTTATTGTTAGGATAGGCACCCAGAGCTACTCCAAGCTCTGTACCGAGGCAGCTGGAAGAACAGAATAGTCTGTTCTAATAAGTTTGTCATTTAAATGCATAGGGAATGCAATCAGTGATAGCAAAGCGGAAAGTGCAGAGGTAAAATGGAGCAGGAAAAGGATTGTCATGGTCCAAGAGCTGCTTAGTCTGAGAACTCTGAGGATAGAACAGTAAAATAGTACAGAAAATCAACTTCTAGGTTCACAAGATTTGAAAAGGTCTTTACATAATTCTCCACAATATTATTAAGAAATTCAGTTAGCCAAAGGTAATCGCTGTCGCTGATTAAAGAGTAGTTGAAAAGCAAAGATCTAGAAAAGAAATGAGCAGGCAGTTTTTAGCATGGCAAACTGGGTTTGCTCCGAGAGGTGTCTTTTATCTTTAATCCTGAGAATAGAGCGAGGTTGCAGATGGTAAGACATTATTTAAGTTCCTCCAGACTAACTTAGATCTGTCACCCACCTGTATTTAGGTCTGTATGACTTTAGGACTGTAGCTTTAGCTATCTGTATCTGAAAGTGTTATCACCGTCCATGGCATCGTTAATTTGTTAGCTTGGATAAATGCAGGATAATGGGTGTAGGTGGTGTATGGCAGCCTGCTCTAGTCAAAGGCCTCTGGGCAGCAGAAAGGAAGATACCGGTGACTACAGGAACTGAATGTGGTTTTCAGGCTTAGGTCAAGGATGAAGAAAAAGTAGAAAGAGTACAGAGAAAAAATAAGTTGAGTAGATACTGTCATACATTAGGGAAACATAGAGAACAGTTAAATTTCTTTAATGTGACAAAAAAAAAAGCACACACGTAGAAAAATCTTTAGATATATGGGAGAGGAATAAGAGACACTTGTTGGGTCCTTTGCCTCCCGCCAGCCCTACTCCAAACTGGAGACAGAAACAGTCTGTCATCTTGAGTTGTGTTTTTGTCCCTTCTTAAGCTGTTAAATTTCTCTCAGAAAGCCTCAGTTTTATCCATCGTTAACAAAAAGTCCTTAGCAAGCTAGCACCTGCCAGGCAAGGAGCCATTTTCTTGCACTAAACTAATGTCTTAGTCCAATCAGGAAAGTCAAACAATAAATCAAGAATGGCTAAAACACTGATCCTGCCGAAAAGAACAGTGGAGAGAAGATGGGTGAAAGTAGCACCCAGCTTCTGGTGACTGCAGCCTGTCAAGTGAACACGAGCGAGGCAGAGGAGAACCCCTGGCCCCCCAAAGCCGATTCGGTCAAGTATTTTTCATACCTATAGGCCCACACTCCCCAGAACTCCTCTGCTCTGATTTTCGTTCTGTTTTGCAACATGGCAGGCTCGGGTAAGAGTGGCTGGAAAGGTGCCCAGCAGGAAAGGGCCTGGGGGTGTTGGTCAACAGCCGGCTGAAC
>NW_010395570.1:0-8984 GCF_000710305.1 Buceros rhinoceros silvestris | reverse complement strand
GGGGGCAGGGGCCATTATTTGAGCTGGCTTCCACAGATTTAGATTTTAGCAACTATTCCAAATGGGTTTGTGGATTAAATCTGTCTTAATTGAATGATGAAGACTCAAATTAGAGAAGGTTACAAGGTTTTCTATTATGTTGGTATATCTTTGCTGATAATTAGTGTGGACTTTGTATTTGCCCTAAAAGCCAGACATAATCACACTTTGAGCTCAGTCCTCTGATGCCTTCCAGCCTGGCCACTCTGTTGAACTGGGACATGAGATATACTCTGTCTTTCCTTGTTTCGTAAGCCAGCCCTTTGGCATCCAGGCATTCAGGAACCTAGAGAAAGGCAGAGGAAAAATTGTCTCTGGGTTTCACTGCTGAAGGAGATCCTTAAGGCTGACCCTGAGCAGTGGCTATACAAACTGAGATATGAAAGCAGGTTTCCTCAGAGATGGAATTAATGTACCAGAGACTGTAGGCTGTAGACTGGAAACAGCCGAAGCAGAAAGACATCTGTCAATTTGATTGTCAGCAGCCTGTTTGCATGCATAACTATAGTCTCTATGGTATTGTGATGAGCATATTTTAAAAACGTTATCAGAATAATGATGAAGACTGCTAACATTTAGCAAATCTGATGTGGCTACTGTTAAATATAGTAGACAGGTCTAGCTACCATCATTTTACAGGTAGAACAATCCCTGGTTAGACAATTACTTCCATGTTGCAATCTGAAGTCTGGTTGGTAACATTTCAGATGTTGGCTGACCTGTGTTCCCTTTGAATCCTTTTCCATTAGTGCATGTCTGGATGCTGCGTTAATCCTCAGTGAAAGCAGTCCTTCACCAGTCATGCCTATGTTCCTACGACTAGGACTGTTCATGTTATTGACTTGAACTCCATGGCCCAAAGTCATAGTAATTGCATCTAAAAGCCCTCCCTTCCTTCCATTATAATTCCCACTGTGTTTTGCCTCTCTCCCTTCCTCTACTTTCTTTAGAGTACTTCCACCTCTAAAGCATAAAGGTATGACTTGGTACAGATCTAAAGAAAAATATGCCATTCGAAGTCTAGCCCCTTGACTTTTCTCAGGAAAGAAGCCCTGAATTTCCTCAGTTCATGTAGAAAAAAACAAATGCAAGAATAACTGCAAACTGCAGAACAATCCCAAGAAAAATGATGAAACTCTAGCAGAATTCTCACTCTGGAATACTCCATAGCACAGGTCCTTGATCCATTTCAGTTTATTCCACTGACCCTTTGGCATGATGACAAGGCAAATATGTCAGAATCACAAGTATAGTCAATTATCTCATCACTGGGGACGTACAGTAGTCCATTGGTCACATCCTTCATGTATTCATTATACTGGCATTTGCTGAATTGTCCTGAAAGAGCCATCTAAAACAAATTAAATACTTCTAAGGATATCCTTATGGAAAACTTTGAAGAGTTTTCTCATTTACTGTTTTCTTCTTGCTCATCAGGTACTTCTCAGTGGTCTTCCTATGCTATACTTGAAAAGCAAATACAGAAACAACCAGCAGAAAGAGTACATAGTAAAAAGAAGCATATGATCTCTAACTCAGTCAAGAGTGTGTGGAAGCTAGGAAGTGAAGGAAGTATGCTTTCAAGAGAGGGCAGAAGAACCAGAAGGTGGTTCAGGAAACATACAAGATGTTTGCAGCCTTTCAAATACCAAATGAATGTATTACAAAGCATTAGGACACAGAATAACCTAAAATTTACTTGCCAGGAGCTACTGTACTGTATGGATGATTTTGTGATCTAGGTTACATCCATCTTCTGCCACATAACCTATTATGGCCAAACCAGGTCTTTTCACCTGAGCATAGTGTACACTAAGGGGATTGATAGTCTAAACTGTGATTCATGTAAGAATGGTCAGTACCTTGAATCTTCTTTGTTCATGATATATTCATAGAAATGTCTCTGTTTGCTGTGATTTGTTATGTAGATGATGATTTACTTTGGTTTTCAAAACTGACATATTCACTTAAAATCAGCAGTTCAAGTCTATGTGCAAGCCAACTACAATGTCACAAATTAGCACAATCAGATATTCCTCTGATTCTGACAAACCGTCAAAGCATGCCCTTAAGGTTGCCTTCAGGTGCACATCTCCACAGTCTGCTCTGATAATTGCATTTGTGTCTGGCAGTTCAAAATGAGCAGACGTATTTCTGTCCCTACTCCCTTTCCTGGTAATATTTTCTTCTTTTGTTTTACAAATATTCTGTAAAATGCAACATTCAAATATCACAACAAAAATATTTTGGCTTATTTAGACGCAGTCTAATTTTGAGGTGTTTCCAGCAACAGTCTAAAAATGCATGTTAAACAGTCATTTTGCATGGCAGTGCAAAATATTCAAGCTATGCTCACATCTGCCTTTGCATCCCAGTGGCACCATGATGAATAGGAAAAATAGGTGGTTCCTCAGGAGATGTTAGTCTGGGAACAATGCCAATATGAATATGCCAGTCTAGGAAGATGTCCTCCCTTAGGACTTTAAAAAAGCTTAAAAAAAAAAATCCTGAGATTTTGAAGACTTATCATGGATCTCTCCAACCGGCTGTGTTCACAATAATGATATGTCCCCAATGATCCAATAACATTTTCACAACCCTGGCAAATTAGCTCTTCTTCTTTTATTGGCAAAGTAGAGAGGAGGCTGTGGGCGGCAAACTTCTGATATTCCTTCCATCTAAAGCACCGTTTGGGAGGCAAATTGCACTGCATTTCTCTGTTACTTTCTCTATATTGCCCATGGTCACAATACTATGCAGACTTGGTAGCTTTGCAGCCTTGGATGAAATGATCTTCCAGCTTCCACATAGTTGCTGAAAAGACAAATAAAAGTCTTCAGCAGTGTAACAGCCACCTTTTTCTTCCATCAAAGCTCTCATTATTCAGCTGATGCCAAGTCGGAGGGCTGGGGCCGAACTCTCCAGAAGAGTTTTCTTCCATAGCCTCTGTCCTCCTGGTAAGGGTCAAGGCTTATATGATAGTTCATAAAGTTCTCATTACTTGTTTTGCAGTCCATGTACGTTTACCTTACCAAGTGCAGGTGTTATATAAATGCCAGTAACATTCAATTAATTTATTTTCTAGTCCAGTTATTGTCACTGCTTTGCAATCAGTCATTTTAGCAATTGTTGAAATTCTGCAAATAATAAAGACCAAACTAAAACAACCCCCCCGATGCTATGCTTCTCTAATACTGAAACATCTATTGACCTGCATATCATTTGTATTTCTATGCAAATCAATGAAGAGAATGAACCATGACAGGAGAAAGAATATGGATGTTGCAGAGGAAATGCAAAATAGAATACAGAAGAAGAGAACATTATAGGAAGTGTAGGCTGATATGTAAGAACTTTTCCCCATTAAGTCTCACCACAAACCTAAAAAAGGGACATTTTGGACTCTCAGCAGAGCACAAAGCTGCCCCCCAGGGCAGCACCACAGTAGGCAGTGCAGTGAGGGACACTGGGGCACATCACCCTGCAGGGTTCCCTGGGGAGGGCCACCACAGGCAAAAGCACTGGCTGTTCACCCAGTCTGTCCAAACTGTGATGCTGGCAGCTGCATGCCAGAAGTAACCCTGGCGGTTGAACATCCTTGTACCGACATGACCCTGAGTATTTGAAAATCAGCCAACTATACATAGCTCATCCTTGCTCTGTCTGAGAAGCTGAGCTCTGCCATAGCAAAGAGAAGGTGTTATAGCAAGTACTTTACTACAATATTCATATGGTTTCTCTCCAAGGTGCATCTGCAACTGCAGCTTGCTGGTACATGCAGTGTTGGCTTTGTGGGCCTCAGGCTGCATTTCAGAAGTGGACATATTTCACCTTTGCTTCCTACATTTTAGGAGTATGAGCTTCTGCCATTTCAATGATTCATTTCCTTTAGAGACTTAATTCCTTCAAGGACAAGGCTGGTTTGTAGCTCAGGGAGTGTTCTTTTCTCCAGCCAGGAGCTATACAGCTGCTGCTGTCTGCCCCCAATGACTACCACAGTCCAACTTCACCACTTTGAAAAGTGAATTTTGATACGGTTTAAGATAAACTTTTATTGTACTGTCTGCTTCTAATGGAGTTTCTCTATGTGGTAAGTCTGAAGCACATGTGATCAGCATGGGAACCGCCTGAGCCACAGCTTGAGTTCTGTGCTTAAGAACACGTCAGCAAAAACATAGTGATTTTCTAAACACATTTTGGAGGAAGAGTATAATTCTGAAAATCAAACTAAGTTTGGTCACTTAAACTTCTCCAGCATTAGCTATGTCAAATTTCAAGAACAACACGAGTGAGGGAAGCTTTTTGTTTCACTCAAAATTGCCATCTTTGAACAGTAAGTGCTGTTCTGTCTTGACAGAGATTATCAGGGCAGCAGTGTTGAGTTTGAAGATAGTAAGTTCAGGCCACAGACTGTTGTCTTTAAGAGGAATGGAAATCTTCTGAAAGTATTTAAATCACAACAATTTAAAATTGGCAGTGAAAACATATTCATAAGTCAAGATAATCTTTGTAAAATATTAGAGCACCAACATATTTTACAATGCTTGTCCTGCAGTTAAGGAAAATCTGTGACTTTTAACCAGAACCAGAAAGAAAGAATAAAAAGCTGGTTTGCAGGAGACCTGCTTGCAGAGGCATGTGGCAGCCATTATGCACTTAGCATTAATCATGCTCTGTTTTGATACCAGTTCCTCTGAAGACTATGACGTTGTCCAAGGCATTAGGGTTATTCCCCTTTTCTTTCTACAATATGCTCTGAAATCTTCAACTTCCAGAGTTGGTCAATATCTTTTTTTGAGAGATGAAGCCACTATTTCAGACTTTTGTCCACAGCATCACAACATGAGATTTGAACATGACCTCTCAGCCTAGAGGCAAGAGGGCCACAGCCTGAGCCACACTGACACATGTTCCCACAGCTCTTGTTGCCCAACAGCCCTGCCTCCACTCTCAGTGCCATAGTGCGATCTCCATGGTGTAGTAGTTAGTCCTGCTCTTTATGGACTAAGTCGGTCCCTTCTTTTTCTATACCATTACAAGAACAGCTTTTTAAAAGGTTGAAGGTAGTGTGTTGCTCTAAGTCTGCTGAACTGAAGAACTGGATAAATAAATCAGAATTAATCAAAGAGAAGAAAAACATTTTGTAGTGAATATAGATAAAGGCAAAGAAGTCTTTGCTATTTTGAAATCATAAACCTGAAAATAAATTAATTACTGAATGGGTTTGCAATGCAAGGCAATGTTTTGGTACATGGTTAGACAGACGGACTTCAAGAATCAAAAGGAATAAAAAAATTCTTGTATTGGTGGCTAAAAAGAACTTGCTTTTCATATTATACAAAGGCCCTAAAGAAATTTTGTATAACATGCACCAGTCGTTTACAATTGAAAATTGTTTCTATCTTAGCCATCTTTAGAGCCACATTATCCACCTTTGTGGATAATTTTTTTCATGTTGATGTCAACCGAAACTGAAAATGTTGTTCAATCTATGTATGTATTTATCTTATGGAAGGGAAAAGATAAGACTGGTACATGGGATGGATGGATGGATGCTTGGATGGATGGATGGATGGATGGAGGGCTAGCTCCATCTACACACACATACATGCACACGCAAGAAAGCACCCCCTGAGAATAACTGAAAAAGAATGACTGATGGAACTGAAGCTGGATGTGTCAGTAGGCCTTAGCATAAACTTAGTATATACTTTGACGGATTTCAAACATGAGTTGGAATGGTAAGACAGAACATCCGTGATAGAAAATCCTTTTAAACTCTTGGGTTTGCATGTTGGGGCAAATGTTTTCCGTGGGGCAAAATCCGAACAAACAAGCTGTGCAGGTGTCAGGAGGGGGATACAATAATAATCCCCAAGGGCCATTGCATGTCTGTTCCACAAAAAGTGTGTTTTTAGGATTAAAGATGGTTAAACACTTCCATTAAGATAAATTTCCTCCAAAAGAAAATGTCCTCATGATGAAGGACTTCTGGGAGAATGATCCATTTTTATTGATTTTATTTTTAAAAAAAACATGGTTTTCAAAGGTAGTTTCAGCTAAAAAACATTTCTTGGCCATCTTGACTCAGGAATTCACATTGCTGCAGGCTGACTGTGCAAGGCACCATGACCTTTAGAGCAGCAAACCGAGCTGTTTCCCACCCTCTTCTGCTACACAAAGCCCTGGCTAAGACAGTGACAGTGCAAGTCTGGTTTAGCTCTGCTTGGCACCTGGAGCTGTGAGCTATGGAAAATGCTGATTCGAGCTTCGGCTATTATCCAGAGTTAGACCCCAAGTTACCTTGTTTTTCTGTTTGTTTTAACCTGTTAGTTAAGGCAGCTTAGCTGTTAACAAGGCTCTTCTTTTTCCCTTGTAGACATGCCATAAACAGAGAGTAGCAAGTGAGTTACCCTCTCAATGATCTCATGATATTGTTACAGTCATGCAATTGCTTTCAAGGGAAATTAATTTTAGGAAAGCACTTATTTTCTTTCCATGCATCTGTTTTGACATAGAAACAAGGAGGAGCCAAACAACATCTTACAACCAGCTCTTTGCTGACATAAACTGTCACTAAAAATCGAGAACTACTGCTCAGTATGCCACTGAATGGACTCTTACTGACCCTCCCCTTTTGGAATATCAACTTCTGTTGGAAACACACAGTGGTATTTTTCTTTGTTACACAGTTGGCTCAGAGGTTTCCTCCTGCTGGAGGTTTCATCCTACCTGTAACACCCTTTCATTAAGGACATCTGAGTGGACCTTCCACTATGAAGTCTGCCTGAATGGCAGATGAAGAGGGGAGGTAACTCTGCTGAAAAAATGTATGGAGTTATTCAACAAGGTAATGTCATGGCTTGGCTTCACGAACAAAGATCTGGGAAGGGCTTTTCCCATGCTCACTGCAAGCGATGAGTGCACCCTTCAGGCCTGTGCGGTGGATTTTTTAGGAGAGGCACCAGCGTGTGCGGAACTGGCTCCACCCTTTACACCTGAGGTTCATCTGCCAGGGCCTAGTGAGCTTGGACGGTGACAGCGAAGCCCTTGGGTCGTAGGTTTGGTTAGAGTGTCCTTCTCTTAGATGATGGAGCCTTACAAGGCTAAACGAGCTCCATCTGCCTGGGTTTGGAGTCAGAGTTGTCCTTCTCCTAGGATGGCTGCCCGAAGGCTAGTGAGCCCATCCTGCCTGTGGACACACTTTGTCTGACCCTTCAGTTGAGACCTGTCTGGCCTGGGAGACCCCACCGGAGGCACATGCCACCACCAGCACAGCTCTCAACCTCACAAGGGCACGCAAGCTCCTTCCCCACGGCAAGGGGGTGCCCGTGAAAGAGACAAGGTGAAGTAAGTAGTAGTTAAAATACTATGAGGAAGCTCTTAAGTAGAAGCCATCAAGAAACCAGATTCACATTTCCCTGTAGCACTGCCAAGGTCAATATATTTGCTTCAGATTTATTCTTTTATGGAAACAGACTATTTTCACTTAAAAATGACAGTTATATCCCCAATAAATATATATGAACAAAGATGTTTTATGATGAATATCTCACGTAGGTAGCCGTGCCTTTATGTGAGAGCACAGGTCTTAACTGAAGATGTACAGGAATGGACAGAGTTAGTTGCCTTGCTTGCAGCGTTATAGGCCATTCTAGAGCAAGGTCAAACTCACAGTTACGCATTAGTATGATTTGTTATGAAAAGTGGCATTTAAATATTTAAATATACCAGGTCCTATGTGTTTAATTTCATTGTTTAATCATTGCATAGTTTCCCAGCTAAGTAGTAGCTGGCACAGAGTAGTGGGCCATTCTTTATTTATGTGCTGCTGCAGCTTTCCAAAGCCTTTCAGTGTGGGTGAGGCATTTCAGCTATACATTATTCTATTTTTTGCTCTTGAAGCTGTATATGAAGATATGCAGGATATCAGCAAACCTTTATTCTCTGGAACATGATAAAAAAAAAAGATAGCCCAGCATATATTCAAAAGTACCTGTAACAGAAATCCTTGCTCTTTTAGAGTGCAGCTATAAATCCACAGTTAATGTATCATGCCAAGAATGAAGCACACAGTAGATGTACATCCTACGGATAACAACAGGAGTTGCATGTATACAAATGCCTTGCACCATGCTAAAGATGCCCTTTAATGCATTTAAACAACATTTATCGGGTTGTAGCTACTGTGTAGGCGACAACAAAAACCATAGATGGCATCCTGTCTGTCTCGTCGTATACGCTGACAAACCTTTCTAACATCACATGTTTCATACAAACTAGGCATCTTCACTGGAGAAATGGGATTGCCTGCTAAGGACTGCAACCATGCCAATGTCCAATTTAAACACATAGAAGATTAAACAACTGAGAGCAAAATTTAAAACCAGAAATATTTATATTAGTATTTCTGAGCACCAAAAGCATAATAAAGTGAAGTCATAGATGTTTCCACATTTAAGTTTACTATGATGTTTACAAAAAAAAAGAAAAAAACCTAAAACCAACACCCACCAGCTGGAAGGATGTAAGGACCAAATAAATAGAGACAGAGGAGAAAGACAGAACGTGATTCAAGACAGAGACAAGAAAAATAAGGCAAACATTGTAATGCAATCACATAACGAGCATTTGGAAGTAAGCTACTTCAAAATCAGTGCTAAACAGTGGGGTTTCATATATCTATTCAAATACTTTTTTTTCTGTTCCTGCTTGCCCTACAGGCTCAGTGAAAAAAGACTGTTCAACAGGCCTTCTTCCACTGGAGCCAGACATAATGGTGTTGAGGCAATGCAGGGTATATATCTCTCTGTGTTTGCAGGTGTAATTTTGTGTATGTGTACAGCCTGCCCTGGAAAAATCTCCTAAACAAGCCCTCTTTTTTTCTCAAGAGGATTACTCTGGCTTTCCAGAGGAAAATCTTAAAAAAAAAACCCAACCCACCC
>NW_010395569.1:528-778 GCF_000710305.1 Buceros rhinoceros silvestris | reverse complement strand
ACGCCAACCCGGCTCTCTCACTCTTGCAGGGGCCGCGTACGAGCGCGCGCTGTGCGTGGATGGCGAGGAGACCACGCTGCTGGTGATGGACGCCTGGGAGCCGGAGCAACGGGTACGGTGGGGCCGGGGGAATTGGGTGTACCCGGGGGCTGGTGAACGGGCACAGCTGCTGCTTTTTTGGGGCCTCTGAGCACCAAGAAGCTGCCTGGGGCTTTGCCGGCCATGCCCAGGGCTCGCCGATGGCCTTGCC
>NW_010395569.1:0-249 GCF_000710305.1 Buceros rhinoceros silvestris | reverse complement strand
GGCATTCCTTCACGGAGGCACCTCCTGGGCAGAAATGCCAGCGCTGGCCGCTGCCTCCCTCGAAACGCCCCTTTGCCTCCCTCCCGCGTTCCAGGCAGCGACCGGCCCTGGGAGCGGCGAGGGAGCCGAGGATGAGCCCGTGACACCAGCGTGGCGTGGCCGAGGGCAGCTCCGGGAGGTGCAGCCTCAGCCACCTGAGCCCCAAGTTGTTGCTGATAGAGGAGGGAACTCAAAAACCTCCCAAAATCA
>NW_010395568.1:0-9589 GCF_000710305.1 Buceros rhinoceros silvestris | reverse complement strand
CCGATGAAGGATGCTGCAGGTCGGTGTCCTGCGTCTGCCGAGCTGCTGGGGCTGCTTTTCCCCGGAGCGTCCCACAGCTCGGCCTTTGAGGCCTGAGGAATGGCGTGGATGGGTGTAAAACGTTCACCTTCGCGTTTCCCAACTGCTTCTCTGCCTGGTCTCCTGCGGTAGCGTGTCCGGAACCCGCAGACTCCTCCAGAGTTCACTCGTGCAAAGGGTGAGGTTCAGGTGCCGTCTGCGGGTGCTCGGCGGGGGGGGAAGGGACGTGGGGGTGCGCTTGCTGCCACAGGAATGTCCCAGGGGTTTGGTGCCGGGGCACGCTGTCCCTGAACCCCAGCAAGGGCAGCAGCGATTCCCCACTTGGTGCTGATGAAGGAGCAATTACTCATCCACCGGAGATATTTTGTGGATGTCTGCGCCTGTTTGGTGTATTTGTTTTACAGTCTTCAAGATAGAAAAAGCCCCTTATTTCTTCTCTGCCTCTGAAGCAGAAGACTGGCCTCCAAAAATATGCTGAACTGTCTGGGTCTAAACTAGTTTCCTTCTGAAGTCGTTCCACTGTCTATTTCCCAAGTGGTTTAATATCCAGGAACTTGAAAGCCTAAAAATTTTCTTTTTTTCTTTCTGTGCATAGTCAGTTAGGTAGGCAGAGCTGCATTTCTCTTCACAAATACTTACGCCGCTTTGAAACGCCTTCTTCATTTTATCTGGAGTGAGCCTTAACCTGAAGCTGGTTGTCAGGAGCCGTGCTCGCGCTGCCGTGTCGCTGCTGCAGAGGGGCTTGGCAGCCCTGCTAGCACTTAACTTAATGATACGTGGGGAGAGAATTGTCCTTTTCTGCGCGTCCTTTGGGGAGGGGTGGTTGTGTTTTTAGAAATAAACCCGCAAAAGACCCACCCTTCCCTAGCAACTCATCTTTCCTTCTGGGCTTATTGGGACTAGGCAGGAAGTAAAGAATGTGAATGGGACCAGGAGCGATGAGGTCACTGCTGTAGGACCAACTGCCCTTCTGCCCACTCCAGCGACGGAATTAAATATCACGGGAATTGTCATAACAAAAAAAAAAATAATGTCCAAAGGTTTGATTGGCTTCTGCTCTGGCCCCATCTTAGCTACGTAGGTGGCTTTTGAACTCTCTTCTCTCGAGCACGTGCAATGGTCAGAGGTAGAAATAATTCTGGAGGAGGGTTGTGGGCTGGGAATTTTTTTTTTTTTTTAATTAAATTTAAGGTTTGACCGTGTCCCCTACCACCTGCTTCCCAAGGAAGTTGGGCTGGACCCTGATTTCAGGTTTTACAGTTGTGCTCGTTGAAGAAATTGGTGTCCTTGCCTTGCGGTTAGGACGACTCCAGTTGGATGCAGTGTGGCTTGTGTAGTGGAAGATCTGGAACGGCTTGTGGGGGAACGTCTGCCACTGAGCATAGATGCCACTCATCAGCTTTATGAAAAGTGAAAAGGCAAAGACCCCCCCTTTGGTGTCAGTCTCGTTCAATACCGGCCCGTGAAATGGTTGTCTGGGGGTGGAAGTGGCCGAGGAGTTTGCAGCAGCCATGTCTGTGTGTTGCTGGCTCTCGGTGTCCCCTCGCTCACATCATTTCACTGGGGTGCAGGGGAGAGGAGTGTTATCGCCTTATTGGGCTGAGCACGCAGCAGGCGAAAACTAATTTAAGGTTTACTGGCACTCGGAGGACGCGACTGTGGTTATATCAATGCCGCTCCGCTCAAACTAGCGCCTCTTTATCTTTAGTCCCTGTTTCCCTTTCTTCTGGGCGCATCCAGAACTGATTATTTTATTGATCACAACAAAATGTTGTTTGTTAACAAGACGACTTGGAGAACAAGCGGAATGCTGTGCACAGAGCACGCGGAATGACGGGGCTGGGAGGCTGCTGGGGTGGACGGTGTCGGTGATGTCAGCCCAGCTCAGGGCTCTGGTCCAAATGAGTTTCGTCACTGGGACGGTTAAAAAGCAGGAACTTTTCTTGGTGAGTTTTGAATGGGTTGGATCTGGAATGGAATTTGTGACCTTTCACTGGTTGTTAAGATATCAGAAGCCTTGTACCTATGACAGCGCGATCTGCGCGTTCACTTTCCTCTCGAGAGGGAATTAGCCACGACCCGTGTTTGGCTGAAAAATTAAATTGGAGGTTGTGCAGATGTGTGCTGGCTCTTGGAAAAGGAAGGAAAAAACATAGAAAAAAGAGGGGTTTTTTTACCTTTGGGGGATTTTAGGCTGCTCTGAATAGAGCTGAAGCCTAGCAAAGGCTGCTCTTACTAAAACCAAATGTGTGTCGTATTAGTCATCAATATCTGGCAGCTTCAGGTTCTTAATATTTATAATGATCTCTGCTGATGTGGGCTCTGCTGGAGAGAGTCTTAATCTTCTTGGTTGTTCAAAAGGATATGTTCTTTTTGCCAGATCGATAAATCAGTGTATTCAAAATTCTATCAGAAATGTGATCTTTTTTATTTTCTTTTCCTCACCAACAACATCTTGCCCTGGGTTTTTCATCGGCCTTTCCCTTGCTTGGTACCAGGAGCCTGCGGTACGACGCGGGTGTCGGGAGGGTGGGATTGTGCTCTGCTGGGGTGGTTGGAGGTCTGTGGGGTGAGGGAGGCAGAGTGGGAGTGGTGACCGGGAGCTGAAGGCTTTGCTGTTGCCGGATGGGTCCATGGGAAGCGGTACCCACAGATGGGCACAACGGGGTGGGGGGCAGAGAGAACCGGGGGCTGTGCCGTGATTCAGGATGGAAATGTGGTGCTGAGCGTGGCGTGCGTGTGCGCTTACAGCCAGTGGTGCTGGTTGGGGGTTCAGGTCACTTCCCAGTTAAAACCAGTGCCTCTTTCCATTACCGGTGTGGCCCTAGAGGCTGTTTAGGGAGTGCGACTTCACCGATTCTGGTGAGAGGTGTTTAGGGAGTGTTTTGGCTCTTCCATCTGTTTTGGTGCTTCCTTTTCTGCTCTGTCGAGACTCCTGCATTCGAATAGGTGATGCTGCCAGGGGGCTGCTCCCAAATCTGGGAACTTTCCCAAGACCTAATCCCTTAGTCCAGAATCCTGAAGGTATCTCCTTGCTCAATTCCCACAGAAAATCCAAGTTTGGGGTTCCGTCTGCATGCGGGCCTCCAGTCATTGTGCCTTCCTCCTGAAGGTGAAAATGCTCGTTTAATGCTCAAGGTTGAGTATTAACAAGGCGCACTTGGAGACTGGGAGGTGAAGAGAACGTTATTTACTGAGCTGGGCTCTGGTCACCTTCCTTTGTTGCTTCTGCGCCCAGGAACGTCTCGGATGAGCTCTGCCAGGATGTGGAGCAGCCCTGTAAAGGGGAGCCTGGCGCTTTGCTGCCAGGTTGCAGCAGAGGCGAGTACCCAGCTGAGGCAGCGTGGGACCCCCTGCGTTTTCTTCCTGCAGCAGATGAGTTAATGACCTGGGAGCCGTTTGCATGGGTTGTGCACAAAGCTGATAGGTTTGAAATGCCAGAGGACAGGATGTGGCTGGGAGCTGGAGAGCCGGCTGCGCTTTCACGAGAAGGTAACTCCTTTCTGGAGCAGGTGGAAGCTTCAGGGGTTTTCCAAGCTGGTCTGGTGTGCGTGGTAGATGTTCTCCCCTCCTCTGGTCACGGTCAGGGCTTTGCTGTGGGGAACAGCGTACTCCCAGCCAGCAGATTGCTGTGCAAGATGGGTGACCTTCATCCCGTTCTTGGAACACCTCGTGGAATTAGTGATGAAAAACTGTTTGTCTGGAAAATAAAGCTGTTATTTTGTTAAAATCCTAGAGTTACAACTCCTAATAATAAAATCGTTTTTATATCTCTGTTCTCATACCCTCAGAGATGGCTGATGGCCAGGGAAGGCAGAACCCTGCGAGGGGCTGATTTAAGCTGTCCCGGGTGGGGAGTTGTGGCGCTTCGCCACGATCTGCTGGCTGCCCGTTCCTGCCTCTCTTGTGTTTTGACTGCTCAGCTGCGCTTGCACAATTGTCTGTCTGTCTGTGCTGTCAGCCGGATGAAACGCCAGGGAGGGGGTTGGAGCAGTTCAGCGATCTCCCTGTGCAGCAGAGGAGCAGGGACAGCAGAAGTTTGGAGTGTGCTGGCAGGGGTGGGCAGGTTGGCGACTGGAGCAGTGCGCTGCCAGAGCCGCATCCCCAAACAATGGCCTGAGCAGAAAAAAGCTGTGATAACACTGAGGTGAGAACGGTCTTGGCCCGGGGAGAACGCTGGTGAGCTCATTCTGGGAGGGTGTGACGGGAAGAGTCCTCTGTAATTTGTTGTGGAGGAATCAGGAGTGTTTTTGGCCCGTTTCTGCTCTTCTGTCAGAAAAACAGGTCGTATGAATGAGGACGATCAATAAATCTGAACCAGAGTAGGAAACATTCCCAGGGCTGGAGAAACCTCCCCAGGCTGTTCCCCGTCCTTCTGCCCAAGCCAGGCTGCTGGGTACCAGGGTACGCTGACTGGGGTACCAGGACACGCCGGGGGCAGTACTGGAGGCTGAGGGAGGGGCTCCACTGCTGTGGTCTTGTTTCCCTGCCGCTGTTCCTTGCTCCAGTCAGCAAGGGCAGATTTAGGAAAATGTGCACGGTTGTGTTTGCTGCTTAGTAAAAAACCCGATGAGGTGAATCTCATCACTGTTGATGGGAAGGTCTCGTGGAGAGCCCGCTCCAGCGCGGCTGGGTATGCAGCAGAGGCGGTCTTGGGGGCAGCGCTGACCTTCAGCCCCAGCACGGGGGAAACTCCTACTACACGATGCATCTTTCATTTTCACAGTTGCTGTCAGGAAAGGCGGGTTTGTGTGCTACAGATCTCGCCACACTAACGTTTTGCTGTTAACATGGCAACACCTCGTGTGGAGGCAGATTTCAGGCTCATCGTTTACTTCTCATGGCATCCACTAGAACTCCTTTCGCTGGATGAAGGTTGGCTTTGCTTTGTCTCCTAGTAGGAAATGTCTCCTATTTTCCCCTTTGTGAATCAAATCACTGAAATAAAACACCCTGTATGACCCCAACAGGGATTGCAAATGACTGTTTATTTACTGCAGTGGTTGTCTGGTTTTGTTTAAATAAAACCAAAGTGGTTTTATACTGTACATGGATCTTTTGTCAGGCGGACAGGCAGCCTTTTTCTATGCTCTTGGCTGTGGGGTTTTTAAAAATGGGGGTTGCAGCCTTCTGCAGGAGGTTGAGTGTGCAGGGGACATCTAGTGACCTCTGATGGCTGGTGGTGGCTTGGGCCTCAAAGCAAAGTTTAACTGTCACAGTCACCGCAGTCATTTCCATCTCGGAGGACCGGAGCACGGCTCCCAACAAAAAGGCTGCTTCGGGGCTGGGAAACACGCTGTGAGCAGTAAAGTCTGAGGTGGCGTCAGCGTAACTTTCTCCTCAGTTTATCTGGCTGTGCAGCTCCTCTGGGTCCGGCCTGCGAGGCGACACAGCAGTTGGAGAGCATCACTGTCAGTGCTGCTGTGAAGAAATAAACTCAATTAATGTTTTTTCTTTCAGTGGTGTTGATTGGAGACTCTGGAGTTGGGAAGAGTAATCTCCTGTCGCGGTTCACACGCAATGAGTTCAATCTGGAGAGCAAGAGCACCATTGGGGTGGAGTTTGCCACCAGGAGCATCCAGGTGGACGGGAAGACGATAAAAGCACAGATCTGGGATACCGCAGGACAGGAGCGATACCGTGCCATCACCTCAGCGTGAGTGCTCGGGCCAACAGCAGAACCCTGGCCAAGGGTGCAGATAAATGGATGGGTGGAGAATGAATGAAATGTGCTTGGGACATGTGACGGAATCATCACGACAGGCTTCAGTGTAGATCGAAGTCGTAGGAGAGCAAATGCTTTTCCTTGATGAATGTAATGAAAGTAATTCTTAGATTCTACTGATACTATTATAGAAAAAAATGGCAGCTCAAATCAAAAGGGTGGGAAGTTCTGTGTGAGTTCGTGTGATCTGGGTTTTTTCCCTGCCCTGGGTGTGTGTCTTCACCATGTGCAGCGACTGTCCTTTCTGATGGAAGCGGGGTGCTGCCTGGCAGGAAGTTTTGGTCTTGCTGGGGGAGCTTGCCGTAACCCCGGTGGCTTCTGCTCTTCAGAGCCCTCTCAACCTTGAGGTTGAGGGTATTTTTAGGACAGCCTGCAGCCACGAAACCCCTTGAAATCTCAATGACTTCAGTCACAGCCCTGAAAACTAGGTCTGAGAGTGCAGGCTGAGTAACCAGTGAGGAGGAAGGCAACTGTGATAATGCCGACTCGGCAGCATTAGGCACATCCCTGTTTAGAGCAGCGGTGCCCAGAAGCTTCCACGTACGACACCTTGTTAATCCAGGCAGTGTCTGAAGATCCAGCCTCTGTCTGACCATCTCAATGGAGGTAGTAGGCAAAAGTATATCTTAGAGGAAAAAATCCCTGGTTATGCAGGGCGTGTTCTGAGCAGTGAGTTGGAATTTTGCAGTGGTGCAGGTGAATATCTGTTGGTAAAGGAACCAGCTTGTTCCCGAGTCAAGCACAGGTTGAGCCGTTTGTGCTAAACTCAAGGTAAGGGGAATGTTTTTGCTGAAGAGATGGGAGAAAAATAGACAAGCCTGGAGCCCAAAGGGGACAGTAGGGGAGGAACGCAAAGCCACAGCAGATGTTAGTGGCCATTTCAAATGACATCTCTTCCATAACTGTTAGCATGCATACATTTTTTAACATACACCATAAATTGTTCTTACTGCGCTAAAATCTTCGCAGAAAAGCTGCTGGCTGAGTCTGGTTCAGCGACAGGCTTGGCTGAGGGGAACTGGTAGGTCCGCAGTCCTGTGATCCTGCCTCGCCTTTGTGCTGGCTCCAGCTCTGGCAGCACGTCGCTGGGCCAGTTCAGCTCGCTAAGCCAGCAGGACACCAGCCAGTGAGGGGTGAATGTTTTCTGCTGACTCGGTGACCTGAATCGCTTCAGCGCCCTGTTGGGCAGGTGCTGGTAGAGCAGGAAGGGGGTAGGGTTGTGGTAGGATTCCTGATTCTAGACTGGCCGGCACTGTCCTGAGCCCTTGGCTTGAGCTGAAACAGGCCCAAACCTGCACTGGGGGAGCAAACGCTGTTCTCATGTGATGGGTTTGTGGATAAGCGTCAGTGCAGCCCAGAGACCCCCCTCATTAATTCTGCAGAGGGCAGGAGGTGTTTGAAAGATCAGCAACAAGCACTGATGTTTTCCTGAGGACTGTACTCTAGAAAGAGAAGCGATGACTTCACCTACACCTCCTAGCGGAGCTGCCCGGGCCACGTTTTCTTGCACTCCTTCAGCAGACTAAAGGTGTGGTGGCGTCTGCAGCCTCTTCAGCATTTTGTTACACACCTGGGAAGTTTTTAGGAATGCCATTAAAAAATCCAGCATTTGGAGCTTGGTTTCAGGCTAAAAAAACCCCACTCAACAACAGTATTTGCATCAGCTCAACTTCTTCCAGAGCGGGGAAATGTTTTTAACGTCTCAGTAGCAGCCAGAAGAGCCAGGGACTGGGTATGTTGGGTTGGTGCGGACGGAGCTCGCTGTAAAGGAAGGTGCTTTCTGGTTTCAGGTATTACCGTGGCGCTGTCGGGGCTCTTCTTGTCTATGACATTGCCAAACATCTCACCTACGAGAACGTGGAGCGCTGGCTGAAGGAGCTGAGAGATCACGCAGACAACAACATCGTCATCATGTTGGTGGGGAACAAGAGCGACCTGCGCCATCTGCGGGCTGTGCCCACCGACGAGGCTCGCGCTTTTGCAGGTTTGTGGTCTGGGTTGGGGCTTTCTGAACTAGATGATGTTGTTGCTGTCCAAGACAGAGCTTTCACCTCAAGTTTTATATTTTTTTTATGCTAAAACAAAAAGATCTTGGCTTATTCAATAGCATGGCATTGGTTGCTGTTAGGTTTTAGGGTTTTTTTTTTCAGATCTAGTGGTAGGACATGTTTTTGAAACGCTGTCCTTGAGCTGTCTGATAGCTGGAGATTAAACACTTCCTCTAGAAAGGCTGAAAACAGTGAGCACCATTTAGAAGAGAAAATGTCACAATAGAAATATCACATATCACAACAGGGAATGTCTTTCCTTCCTTCCTAGAGGCCGGGTGGTTCTGCTGAGCACGTGTCCCTGTGGACAGCTGCAGAGTGAACCTTCTCTTAGGTGGTGCAGCTTCTGCTCCAGAGCGCTAGTGCATTTTCTAGGGTCATCCAGTTTCGGTGAAGCGCAGCGATCATCAGCCTTGGACGCGATCTCCTGTGGGGAGAAATCAAGTGGGCTGTGTGAGCTGCTGCGCTGCGCTCTCCGGTACCTTGCAGAGCAGGGGTCAAGAACCCGTTTGCCCTTACAGGCCCAGGGACACGCAGCTTCCTTTTGTGTGGCTGTCAAGCTTGGAGGTGGAATTTAAATGCATAGACTTGAAAATCCTCTGAGCAGCATGACTAGGGCTTGCTCAGACGCGTTCCCTGAAGCTGGCCACTGAGCAGGTACCCTGTGCGTAGTGAAACCACTCCAAGTCCTCAGATGAGTGAGGAGGGGGAAGTCTAGAAGAGAAGCAGAACAAGCCGGTTGGCACCTGAGGGAGCGCATGACTTTGGGCGCTTGGTTCAACATCTTATTTTCTGCCCTGACTTCCTGCGAAGGCTGTTGCAAGGAGCTGCCTGGGGGTTGCCGTTGAAGCTCTGACTGAAATTTGCCTGTTTCTGGGCAGGTGGTTCTGTACTCTTCTAGGAGTGATGTTTGGCTGTTAATAACAATATTTTCTTAAATAAGTAATAATATATATATATCTTGCATTGTATGAGGAAATTAGAAACCAGACTGTGTTAGCGGGGGTTTATTGTAATTTGGAGGTGGGGTCTGATTAAGAACGCGTAGGTCTGTTTATCCGCTTGGAGAAGGAGAATCTTGACTCCTGCTGCAGCCACTGAGCTTTCGGCCATGCTCTTGCTCACGGCAGTTCTGGGTGTGAGCTGCAGCCAGACGAGAATAATATTGTATTGCTTGGCTGAGCAAGGGCTGCAGTGAGGGAAATGTTCTCACACTGTGGTCCGAAGTGACGCTGCTGAAATGCTGGCAGCTAAATAAAGGGTGCACCATTGTGCAAACCAAGTTGTTCCTACCGTAACAGAAAAAAAAAAAAAAAAGACTGTGCCCTGGCTGATTTGGCCTAAAAATAAAGGTGAATACCTTGAAGTAAAGGTGAAATAAAGTGTTATTAAAGTTTTTAACTGAACCACGTGTTATTTATTACAGAAAAAAATAACTTATCTTTTATTGAAACTTCTGCTCTGGATTCAACAAATGTAGAAGAAGCCTTCAAGAACATCCTTACAGGTATGGTTCGTTCCGGGCTCCGAGGACCTCCCGAGGCAGTGGGTCTCCTCCCTGGGCCTGTTTTGCCCTTACCTAGAATGTTTTGGAAGTGAATGTCGGGAATGATGGTCAGCTGGCAAACCTTCTCATCTTACCTTTGCGTCCTGCCTCCCGCCCCACACACACCTTTCTGCCCAAGAGGCTGGAGGTTTCTAGTCTCCCGTCTTGTGGACAACAAGTTGCTCGTGGTCCAGCAATGGGCCCTTGTGGCCAAGAAGGCCAGCGGTCTCC